>NC_091746.1:81397626-81460126 GCF_043380555.1 Nothobranchius furzeri | reverse complement strand
TGGTAACAAGTATGGTAAACAGCTGGAGGACAAAATTGAAACTATTAAGAACTAATAATTAAATGTGTTGTTAAACATATGTTTATAATCAACGATAGAGAATAAGATATAGATTTTTGTGCTTTAGGATTTAAGATTCTCAGCTGTAACACCACAGAAGGAGGTTCTACTTCAGGGTTGTGATGATTTAAATTACATGTTATTTAATAAGCCATAAGACATAGGATTCCATAGGAAATATGAAACCAACCTTATGGATCTGTTGGTACTGTTTAACCAGAAGATTGGAACTTTTTATTGCAGGGATTATGTAACAGCTTCGTATTCATTCAGAGACAACAGAAGAGAGAGAGAGAGTCAAGTTTAAAAGTTTAAAGATTTATTACTAAACAAATTAAAACTAGACTAACTTTAACACAAAATGTATGGTGTAACTAAGGTGAATGAGACAGACAATGGTGTGATGTGGAATGTTGCTCAGAACCAGCAAATCCGAAGAAGCGAATCATTCTGATGGGAATTGAAGGTGATGTCTTCACGCTAAGCTTTGGTTAGGAGATTTATAAACACATTCGACGCCATTTGTCGGTCTAGCCTTAGTGGAAGTTCCCGTCTAGATCAGGAGGTAAACATATGTTTATAATCAACGATAGAGAATAAGATATAGATTTATGTGTGTTAGGATTTAAGATTCTCAGCTGTAACACCATAGAAGGAGGTTCTACTTCAGGGTCTAAAAGGCCACAGCAATCAAACAGTATTTAATAAAGAAGTAACTCAAACACAAAAAACAGGAGTAAAAGAAAAGGAAACAGAGTAAGGACAAAAAGGCGCTGCAGGAGTGCACGTGTCATGGCAAATTGTGCAAATATGCATGATACTGTGCAAAGATACAGATGTGCATTAGTTCCATGGTTCATGTACAGGATGCAACACGCACTCAAACAGAAGAACCACACAAAGATACTCTTAAATGTCTTTTCCTTCTTCTCTGAGCGGCTGTTGTGGTTTTGGGCTGCATCGCGTTCTCCATCGTGTTCAACATGGAGCCCTGCTGCAAAGGTCACGGTGAGGTCAGCTGAGGTCGGACTGCTTCACCTACATATGAAAGCTGCAGCACATCCACGCCTAAACAATCAAAACTAACTCGTAAAAACTGTATTCTTTGTTTGTGATCATTGTTGTCATTCAGTTATTTTTGCTCTGAATTAATATTTGAGTTTTTGAACTTTATAAACTTTATTCCTGAAACGTGGACCTCTTTCAGTCAGAGCACACGGTCACTTGAGACGAGGTCTTCCACCCTGACTGGGTAACAGTCTCGTCTCTGCTGTTTCTCTCTCTGAGCTGGTTTCTAACATTGTGACCTCAGAGGGTGACCTTTTGAGCCCTGGGGTCCACCCTCGCTGGCCCCGTGCTGGCCCCCGGGAGCAGCACAACATAGAGGAACGTCCGTCAAACAGGCAAGCGTACCCCATGAGTCCAGCCAAGCGCACGGGGAGCACATTAGGACCTCGGGCTGTTATTTACCCTTTCATTTTGGCCCTGCAGAGTCGACAGGGGCGTCAAGTTTGTCAGGTGCCTCGGCTGTGAGCACATCAGACACATCCAGGCTTTCTGCTTCCCAAAGAGCCTCGTGCTGCTTTCTCCTGATTCACAGTGTCGGTTTTCATATCCTCTACGCGTCACTGGAGCGTTAGTTTATGACAGGAACGGAGCGGCCCGGGTTACACCATAAAGACTTCTTTAAAAGAGCTTCACGAGTGAGACTGAAGCTGAAAAGGAGAGAGCTCCTTTCAGTTTTAAGAAGGGAACTGATGAATTGATTGGAGAAGAATGAGACATGTATGAAAAGTGAAAACAGGAGATGTTTGCAGCATTACCAGATCATGAACTCCGCTAAAAGCTTCAATATTTGATCACACTTAATCGAAGGGCGTTCTTTTATTTGAGATTATAAAACATCTTTACTACTTTTGTAAAAATCAAACAATGATATGCAAAATGTTCTTTTGTAAGTTAAAACATTCCACTTGTATTAAGACACACACAAACTGAGAGGACTAAATATGCATGAATGAGTGTTTTAATAGAGACTAAATCCTAAAAACTTTCTTAAAACATGTTGGTGAGTTCGGTTACTGTTTACACCTCGATATTAAATGAAGGACGATGAAGTTTTGGGTTCATGATTTGAATCAAAACATCAACATGTAAATATGGTTTCAGTGTACTGGTGATGGAGTTGTACCTTTGTTTAATCTGTGTTTTATGCGTTAGCCTCACACCTGCTCTGCATCTGCATCGTGCTTCTCCTCATGTTTCTGTGAACCCATCAGTTTCTTGTAAGTTTCAGTTTTTGTCGGCTTGTTTCTTATCGGACATCTCGACTTGGATTGATAACAGCAACACGACTCTGCCACTGACTTGCAACGTTGATGCTTTATCTCCATAAATAGTACAAGTTTGAAGGCCGTGTGGGGAAGTTGCTAATGCTAACGGTTAGCTTCTACTAGCCGAGATGTTCTTCGCTGTTCCCTGAATGCTAGACTTATGTTTATGTTTATTTGGTAAATGGCCTGTATTTGATATAGCGCCTTCTAGAGTCCTGAAACCCCCCAAGGCGCTTTACAACACAATCAGTCATTCACCCATTCACACACACATTCACACACTGGTGGGGATGAGCTACAATGTAGCCACAGCTGCCCTGGGGCGCACTGACAGAGGCGAGGCTGCCGAGCACTGGCGCCACCAGTCCCTCCGACCACCACCAGCAGGCAACGTGGGTTAAGTGTCTTGCCCAAGGACACAACGACAGCGACAGACTGAGCGGGACTCGAACCAGCAACCTTCCGATTACGGGGCGAGCACTTAACTCCTGTGCCACCGTCGCGTTTATCCAAAGCGACTTACAATTTATAACCTATAGGGCGTGTTGTGATCTGTGGGGGAAACCGGAGGACCCGGAGGAAACCCACGCACGCATGGGGAGAACACGCAACTCCACGTCGCAAGGCCGCAGCCGAGTTTCGAACCTGCAACCTTCATGCTGCGAGGCAACAGTGCTAACCACTGCGCCACCATGCAGCGGCGTCTGCATGGTGGCGCAGTGGACTTCCCCATCGTGAGTCATGATCATCATCGTCATCGTCCTTTATTTATAAAACATGTTTAAACAGCGACCACGCCAACCAAAGTGCTGCACAAGACGATGGGACACCAAACTAGAAGACAGCAGCATAAAATGGATAAAAACACTTAAAAACTAAAGTAACAGATCACCAAACTAGAAAACAGCTGCGTCGTTAGCTAAAAATAAGTAAAAAAAACTAAAATAACAGACAAACTTAAGGGTTAAACAATCTCAGCTGGGTAAGCCAGGGAATAAAAATATGTCTTCAGACGTACTTTAAAAGTTGGAAGGGAGGGGGCAAGTCGGACCGTCAGGGGGAGTTGGTTCCAAAGCTTAGGTGCACAAACTTAAAAAGCCCGTTCGCCGCGTGCCCCACAGCGAGCTGGAGGGATGAGCAGAAGCTGCTGGTCAGAGGACCTCAAGGTTCGCACCAGAACATAGGGGCTTAAAAGCTGCGCCAAATAAAAGGGCGCCATTTCATGCAAAGATTTATACACCAGCAGTAGAATTTTTAACTTAATCCGAAACTGAACAGGAAGCCAGTGCAAATTTTCCAAAACAGGTGAGATGTGTTATTAATCGGTCTGTGTTTGTTAGAAACCTCGCTGCAGCATGCTGTACCAGTTGGAGGCGTACCACTGAAGAGGAGGGAACCCCATATAACAGAGAGTTAGCATGGTCCAAACGCGAAGTTACAAAAGCATGAACAACTGTGTGGAGATCTCTCTTGTATGATGGGCGAGTCCATGAATGTTCAGTGACAGTGTGACGTAGATCTGTCAGGCTTTTCTAATCCTAGATTTTCACCGTCTGTTTTCTATCAGAAGCTAGTGCGGGAGATAGGTGTAGGAGACTATTTTCATGTTCCTCCTGTATAAATATCTCAGACACAGTCCTCTTTTTATGTGAAAAGTTTTTTTATCGTTCATATAAGAACTGAAATAATCTAAACTATTTTTCATTTATTTTAAAGATACGTGTTAATAAGTATAAATAAGAACTTTCTAATGAAATCCCACAGGTTTCGAGGACTGACAGAGGAGCACCGACAAGTTTGCATCTTTCTGAATTCACTTCTGAAAAATCTAATCAGGCAAGACTCCTAAAACTTTTGAAGCAACAAAAGGAAAATATAACCTGAAAGCCCCCCAAAAACCATCTTTATTAAGGTTTCTTTTATCTATTGTTTAAAAATTGAAAAATTCATTAAACCATTTAATCTGGATTCCATTCACCTTCAAATAAAAACAGTTCTTAATGGTTACCTCCCTCCATGAAGACATCCAGGGGCATTCCTCACATGTTTTCCCCCCCTCAGCCTTGAAGAGACACAGGAACTAGTATGTGTGCTGCTCTTTGTCCAACCACCGTGCAAAATGACCTGATTTATCTTGAGCACTTTCCGATGTCACACTGTCTGTTTGGTGACAAAAGTGCCCCTTGTTGTGGCACGGCAGATAACCAAACCCACCCTCGTGAAGCATGCAGCAGGTCCATAAATGCCCCTCTCAACCTTTTGTCCCCTAAAAACAAAGACCTGAGCTCCCTCTTGGCAAATGATGCCTTAATTGTGTGGGTTAACAAGCTCGCTCTTCATGTCCAATGAATAACAAAGAGTTTCTCCCAACTTTGTTTCTTTTTGTTGGTCATTTTCTGCTATTTTTGTTTGTTTCAGTTGGTTGGGTGGTTCCCGTGACGCTCAGTTTCTTCACGATGCTCAGATTATTCAGATGTCACACAGAAAAATCTGCAAAAGTAGACAAAGACTGTGACTGTCGTGTTGTTTCCACAGTGGGATACTCTACTGTATTCGTCATGACTACATTTATTTTAGGGATGCTTTTGACCCGGGTCTGCCTCTGTTCTTACTCGATTCATGTTTGGCTCAAATACCTTTGCTCTAAAGGTGGGAGTGATGAAAAGAACATCTCAGAGGATTTGCATAATCTGAAGGCACTATAGCTGGTGAGCACACGGGGTTGTGCCAAGTGTAGAAAGGTGAAGCTGTCATCCCTCAGCAGGGGGGAGGAGCAGCAACAACAAACAATGTCTTCCAACGGTTTTGTACTCTCATGTCATAGCTGGACTCTAACATCGTTTTGAGTTTTCAGAAACAACAACCCTTTTTCCTGAGAAGATGCAACAGTTGTCCCTTTAAACTCAGTGATGCACTCCCAGACAATCAAAGGGCATTGATGAGTGTTGTTTTGTTTCGTTTTTTTTTTCTTTCAGACTCCATTCATGTCTGCTCTCGTCTTACAGTCGCCGCCATTCCTCAGACACGGCTGGTGCCAAGGCAGTAGGATGGCTAACCCCTCTCTCTGATGGGAATCTGTTGCTCATGGGCTGGGTTGGCTGCCAAGTTTTGGTATTATTGGGTGAGGGAGGGGGGAGGGGTGTACAGAAAGGGGGCCCTTTAAACCCTGTGAGATAGTGCTATCTGCTGTGGGAATGATCTTCATCCCTTCTCCCCCTTCTGTTAGACTTAGACTCCCTTCTCTCACACTGTTTCTGTTTCTCCCACTCTGCCTCTGGCCTAACACCCCAACACGTCACACACACACACACACACACACACACACCCTCCCCCACCGTCTCCCACCCTCTTGTCTTTTCATTCTGTAGATCAGGCGACCATCCTGAGGTGAGCTGGCGGAGATCCGATGCCATCGAGGGCACTTTGATTACCAGCCGGCCCTGACTGCTGGATCTCTCACAGCTTGTATGCTTCTTTGGCTTTTCTCCCAACGGACGACTGTAACACGCAACCAGCAGGACGTTTAGCTGTGAGAAGCTTAGCTGAACCGGACGTCAGTGCTCGCATGGGCCCAGAGGTCAAACATGAGCTTTAAGGTGCAAATAGGACAAAAAATAAGAAACCTATCGAAAAACCCTCGAAATTTAAAAAGTGGACCTTTGTGTGTGTGTGTGTGTGTGTGTGTGTGTGTGTGTGTGTGTGTGTGTGTGTGTGTGTGTGTGTGTGTGTGTGTGTGTGTTGCACTACTAAACATACTTTAATATAACTCAGGAATTAATCACTGGATTCAAATCAATTAACCTTTGGAATCAACTCAATTAAAGATGGCTGCCACTGAGCTTTGCCAACAATGTTAAGAAATAACTCACTTTTACAGATATCGAGCAAAAACGTTCCCACATTTCCACCTTTACACATCATGTAATCCTGGCTGCACCACTAGATTAATTTTCATTTAAAAAATTCATGGAATTTACATTTATTTTTCAACATTAGCCAACACAGAAATGGCCTAAATTGTGCCAGTTCTACAGGTACTGAACCAAAGTTTGGTGTGGTTCCAGCTGAGAGTCATTTCTTACTTTGATCCCCAACTGAATGTGTAAAATCTTTTTTATCTTTTTGCTTTTATGTTCAAGCATTGATCAAAAAGGACAAAAACGCAATTTTCCTCTATTAAAAAAAACACATTTTTTTTCTTTTCATTAAAGGGGACATAAGCAAACTCAAATTTGCGATCTTTTACCATGAAGGTTTCTACTGCCCCATTAACTCTCCATCCATTTTCTTAAACAAGCAGCTTCAAAAGGTCCCTGTTTGTGACATCACAAAAGGGAAAATTAGCATAGAACCACCACTCTCATGCAATAGAGAGCTGCTGCTGAAGGAGCAGTGGCTCTACTCTGAGCCCCTCCTGGATATCAGAGTTTCTCAGCTTATAGAAGCCTGAGTTCATGGCCAGCTCCAGCTTGTTTTCTTAAATTGACAGAGCCCTGAAATGGCTCATTATGGAAGGTACTGAAACTGTCCAGAATAAAACAGCTGAATGTTAGAGGGATTTAGTGCAAATAACTTCACAGACGCGTTTAGTATTGACTATAGAAATATTATAACTCATGAAAAAAGCCATAATATGTCACCTTAAAAACAATGTATTTTGTTTACATGCAAAGACAAAACGTTTCCAGAAGAAGTTTGAATTAAAGATCAGATGAACTTGTCAAATCTTAAACTTTCTCCCATCAGCTTCTTCCTTGATGCAACAACAGTTTCTCTAAATGCCGCTCGACTCGATTCACATCAAAGCTAAAGGAAAAGTTTCTGATTGTGCTGCTTTGAGACTCAAGCCAGCGATGAATAATTTTTGTTTGAAAGAGCTGATTGTTAAAGTTCAGTGTGTGATATTAATGTGAAAGATAAACATTCTTCAGCTGAAGCTCTGCCACTGTGGCCTTTTTACATCACAATAAATGTTCTTGAGTCTGTTTTTATTCCTGCTAAATGTATTATTATTCATGTGACGCACTGGGGCCAAATCTTTGAACATGAGTCCTTTTTCTCTGTTTAAAGTCAGGATTTAAACCAACATTTAGGCTCCAGGAATCCAAGGATTCTCTGAAAGGCCTTTATTGTATTGTCACTTCTCCATCTGCGTGTTTCATGTCTTTTATTTGCTCTCTTTTTGCTCATCTTTTAGGTCAGAGACTGGTTAATGTGGGTTTATCCATCCATCCAAGCGGTTAATGTGGACTTCTCCTGACGTCCACCCAGGAATGATTCATCCTAACTGTCTGGAGACTTTTACCTCTTAGAGTCTAAAACCTGAGCAAGGTAAGGATTCCTGAGTTCATTTTCAGCTTGACCTCCTTAAATAAAGCCGCGCGGAAACTGTTTTCTTGCTCTCCCCTCAAGAGAAACTTGGATTTCATGCTGTTGATTATTTTTCTTCATAGTCACTCAAGGATGAAGCACGAGGACTCGGAGATTGTTCCCCATTCAGATCCTCCACAATGGAGCTCATTGGTTTAAAAACAACATGGAGTTTTCCCCTTCTCTCTTTTTTTCTTTGCTTTTCTTCAACAACAATTATGCCTCCTTAAAGAAAAACAGAAGAAGTCTGAGAGACATTTATTGGGACGCTGTGGTCACGTAGAGCCAGTGTGCCAAAAAAAACATCTCCTTTTGCATCCGAGTCTGTTATCAATGCCTGGAGGTGAAAATGAGTTTTTCTCCTGTAAATTAAAATCTTAAAACATAATTTGGAGGTAAATGCTGTTTTGTTTTTTCAAGCATCCAGAAATAATTAGTAAAATTTCAAGTTGTGCTTCTTTTTATATGCAGCAGGCTTTAAATTGGGGTTTTCATCTGTATGTAAAGCATTCCTGTTTAATCCTATGTGAGCCTCATCTGCTTAAATGTGGAGAAAGAGCAACACTTGGCTGAATTTCAGAGGAAATGTCCATCTCAAAACCTCAGAGAGAATTGAAATTAAAGCGTTTTCATGCAACAAAAGACCTTAGTTTAAAACTTTCAAATAACTGAATCAAACATTTCATGTAAAAGAACGGTTTGGTTTTGTCTTTTCAGAAACTGGTGCTCCAACAGACTCATCTCTGTCAGCCCAGAAACAACTAAATCTCAAAATGTGTTTTTCAGTCATTCAAGTTTTTATTTTTAGCCCAAAAAATCTAAATACACGTTTGATTATTTGTTTGTCGCTTTGCTCTGCTAAGTTGCGGATAGACGTTGGTGATTTTTACGCACGACGCGTAAAACAAGTCAAGCAAGTCAGATTTAAGTAAGAAATAATGTATTTATTCACAAAATGTACATGAGAGATAAATAAAAACTAGACAGAACATCTACATGGCGTGCTGCGCGCTGTGCAGCCCGAACGTGTTTGCGTGCGCGTGACCTAGGAAGTTGAAATAGTGGTGATCGAGTCCTTGCACCGGTGACAAGTATCCACCGTGCTGCTGCGTGCTGTGCGCTGAGAGCGGCACCGTTTGGTACGAGATGGCCGGGCTGCGCGCCGAGCTGTGCCACGTGAAGTGTCCCGAAGGGCTTTGCTGGAACACGGAGTCCGAGGGGCTGTGGTTCTGGTGCTCCGGGGAGGAGTGCAGCTGACTCAGGTAGTCTGACGGTTCCTGCATCGCGCTGATGGAGCCGAACAGAGGCTCGGTGGCCACGCGGGACTTTGACTGCAGGAAGGCGAGGATCCTTGCGTACTTGAAGTCTTTGGTTTCGGCTCGGTCCTCTGTGGTCAGGTAGTGCACCAAGTTCTTCATGCACTCGTGGTATCCGTAGTGGAAGTAGTTTGCGAATTCAGCCAGAAGCTCGCCTGGAAATAAACCAACCCCAGATCAACACTGTGTCGTTTAAGAAGTTGCAAGAAAAACATATTTTAGAGTTTAATCCGGTAAAAGTTAAGAGGCAAGGCTTTGGAAACGTCATGCGCGTAAAGTGGCATAAAAAGTGAAACGCTCACCCTTTTCTCTTCCACGAGGAAAATCTGCGGAGTGGAGCGCTCTCAGGTACTGAACGGTCATCTCCAAGATCTCAGCTTTTTCCAGTTTCCCAGAGTTCTACCAAAAATAGACAAAAATGGTGTTCAGAACGCTTCAGAAGTGCATACATGTTTGAGTTTTGTTTTGACGAAGTTCCATTCTAAGCAGTCTCAAAACTGATTTGTTTCCATATTTTCTAGAAGGCACAATAAATCCACTATTAAATACAACTATTAAATAATCAAACCTGTTTAGCCAGCGCCATTGGGACGGTTTTTCCGAGCTCGTTTAGGCAGCGATTAATGCGGTCCCTTCTTCTCTTCTCAATGACTTTATGGGAGATCGGAGTCCTCTGTAAAAAAATAAATAAATAAAAAATAAGGAAGATAAACTAAAATCATTTCACACAATCTCTGCAGTTTTTTCTGTAAACTTATTGGAAAACAAAATGTACAATGAAATTTTATGTGTCGCACCAAAAAGCGTTTAAAAGTCATCTTGGTGCGTTTTGCGCGCTGCGCGCTTTGTTACTCCAGAGCGCGCGACAGCAATTCGTTTACTCCAAGGCTCCAAATGGGATACAAAACACATTTATTGTGTTTGTAATTTTGGAAACTACGTTGCTGTCACGAGATTATAGTAAATTATGGCAACATTATGGATCTATGTTTCAATTGCGCGCTGGAGTTCTCCTGCAACGCGCGCCTCGCGCATCTGCTCGGCACAATTTAATACCTCAGAAAATTGATCCAAGTAGGGATTCAATCATATATAGCAGAAAAAAAGCACAAGACTTCCTTTTGTCGAAAAAAAAGAAAACACAGGATGACAAACTGTTTTAGTCCTTAAAGCAGCAGAGCGCACGTGAAGGAGCGCATACCTTCCTGTCCTTTATCTTGGATGCCATCGTTGTTTTTTCTTCTTAAAAATAAATTCAGCTGCACTCTGGAGAGGTGTGTTGTTCTAGTGTAAGATGAAGCAGTCTGAGGTTTGAGTGGAAGCTGTCTCTTATAAAGGAACCATCTAGGGAACTCTGGCATTCACGGTGTAAATTATTCCACCGGATTAGAGCCGCGCATTGGTTAAATGTGTGCGTTTAGGATCAGTTAAAGAAATAGTTAAAAATCTAAAGCCACGGGCTAGCAGGGGGGCAAACCTGCTTTGTTAATCCACGTGGCTGTTCAAAGGACACGTGATTACTTTTGGAATATTATTTGCATAGTAACAACGCAGGCGGGAAATAAGAACCGAGCGCTGGGATTGCCTGATCCGGCGGTGGCGCGCTGTGCGCACTCGAGACAAAGCGGGCAGAAAGAAACCCCTTTCTCCTCCAACTCGCGTTTCTCACACGATCTCCTGTTTACAAATCCCAGCAAGCGATCTTAACTCTCGTCCAAGCTCGGTCAGAGTTTTAAGGCCTGTCCAGTATCATTAGAGTAATTAAGTAAGCCTTTAATAGGCTGTTCCGCCAAGTTCAGGGGAGATCTTTTGGAGACGGAGTCCCCCCGTTTGTTCTCGGCGTTTCTCACACGACTTGGTGACACGTCCATCTTTTATGAGAGATGGCAAGCTTTTTGTTTACATTCTTTATTTTCTTGGACTCCTCGGCAGGTGTGTGATTAGCCCTGGCACACGAGCGTCGTCTGCGTCAAGGCCAGCGTCTCCAGCAGCCTCTGGCACACGAGGGTTACCCACCACTGGAGACTCTTTGGAGAGGCTCAATTTGTATCCTATTATCCTATAAGAAAATGTCTATTCAGTCGAATGAATAGTTTCATTGGCCTAAATTTTAATAATGCTGTGAAAGAAAGGGAGAAATAAAGAAGAATGCAGCTGGTGCGAACGCGCATTATTCCCCGTCACCTGCAAGATGCGTAGCCTGGAGACCCCTATTCATTTGCCTAATTTCGGTCAACTTAACAAACTTTGAGAGAAATTATACTGCCATTGTTGTGAAGGGTGAAGCTTTCTGATCGAATTAACAGCATGTTTTGATCCGGTAAATGTCATTAGAAAGAAAGAAACAATCGCGTTTAAAGGGGCCTGGGTAATGCGCCAAGTGGAGACGCCAAAGCGCAAACAGCACAAAGGGTGCAAGCAAATGCCACAGGGGACTTTTGTACCCTCACATTGCTCAAGTTTTTCCCCCCTAAACAAAGGGCATTATTTTATACTTGAATACATTTCATACAACAATTGGCTGTTTTCCTTCAAACACATTTTCACAGCAAGGTCCACAACAGGTTTATTGTGTGCGCTCGCTCGCACCAATATCATGCGCCACAACAGTTTGCTCCCATTCTTTTTGTGACTGAGAATGTTTTAATCTGAAAACTTTCGCCATGCTCGGGCATTTTTGATCCTGTGAGCGACGTGGATGTGTCAAAAGCAGCGGAGGTTGAAGAAAGCGAAGCTCACAAGACTTCTGAGGCTTTTGGAGAGTTTTGAGAGCACCATGGAGAGAAAGGCGCGAGTGAGCGGGACGGGGGCAGAAAATCCTATTACTTGAGTGTGGAGTTTTTAACACTTTTTATGTGTTTATCCTTTGAAATGTATAAAGACGTGTGGTTTGTTGCTTTCTTTTCTTTTTCAGCGAGCTAAATTAATCACTGGAAGTTTTGGCTGACTTATTTTGAAGCGCAGTAATGCGTCATCAGACCAAGAGTGATGGGATGTTTTTATTATAACTTTGATAAAACGCGGTTTGTTTGTGTTTTTGTGTTTTTTTCCATTGTGTAAATATGTATCTGATGTAAAATAACTTTATTAAAGATGTGTTGTAATAATTGTTTTTTATTCTTGCGTTAAGGGGGTTGCTGCATTAAGCAGAATCTACAAATAACCCAATTTATAAATGAGCTTAAACTGGCTGTTTGGGTCGTAATATAATGTGTTATTTTATGATCAAATCTTCATTGAGGAGCACAAGTCGGAGATTTAGTGTGAAAAATGACCAAAAATTGACTTGGAAAAATAAAGGAAATGATGTTTTAATTTTTATTTCATTCCAGATAAACCCTGTTATCCCCATTTTCTTTTAAAATATTTGTATAATTAATTAAAAAATTAAGATATTTTCTGCTCCTCTACAACATATTTGGCATTTTGACGCATTTATTTTATTCCTCATAATATTTACATAATGTCAAAAATGTAGTGAAACAATTCTAATAAAACAATATATTGATGTATTTGTATCTGATTGAGGAGCAGTTCAAGAACCTATCATCCACATTAATTTAATCCCATCAGGTTTATATTCTTGCATCGACTTGAATCACAGCACATAAAATGCACGCCTAAAGCATTTTATGTATAGATTAAAATTTTCCTGGATGAAAGCAAACAAACAGGCCTACAGTCACGAAGCCCTGTTTGCAGCAGCCGCTGTGTGTTGTTAGGCGCTGCGCTCTGACCCGTGGTGACCCCCCATCGGGGTCCCGACACAATCCTTTGGTCTGGTGCGCCCCCCTCAGTCTGAATGGCAGCAGTTCACACGGTCCCCTCTGAGCCCGTGGAAAAATACTTCAAACTGATTTCCAACTATAAGGTCCAGCAGCTAAAGGTCCTTTTTTCTACAAACAAATATAAAACATGACTTTTCTAAGTTTCCAGCTTAATTCAAGTGAAGGGAACAAATCATGAACTCTTCTCTCAAAGCTACACATGTAAACTACAGCAGTTATAATAAATGTGAGATTTAAAACAAAAATACGAGCCGCTATCATTGCACTATTATTGGCCTTAGAGTATTAGTGTGTTTAAGTCTTCAGCTGAACTGGTACTGGCATTATTCTGGTACACATCAATGCAATACTGGATTTACAAAGTATGTCTGTGTCCCTTATGCTGCACAGTTCTGGGACCCAAGTTCCCTTTTTATTCATAGTTTTTAGTGGTTGAAGGTTGTAATAACAGCTTATGTGTATATGTGTGTGTATAATAATACCTTTATTATTTTTCTTCAAATTATTCTCTTAAGTGTTGGAGCTGCTGTAACAAGTGAATTTCCCCACTGTGGGATCAATAAAGTCTCTATTCTATTCTATTCTATTGTGATCTATTCTATTCTATTCTATTCTATTCTATTGTGATCTATTCTGTTCTATTCTGTTCTATTGGTCAAATTTACTTTTGTGATTGGATCTTTTTTAACACCCAAAAATCCACCAGTCTCACATTTGAGACCTAACTCTTGTTGGGCTGATCTTTTATTCTGACGATTTATTCTCAAAGTTGTTTGTAAAAACTAAGATGACAAAATAAATAACTTGGTAACTCAAACGTCAAAAGTTCCTTTTGTCACACGAGTCCGCCCTCGTGTGGCTGAGTTTTATTGCTACATGGTTTAACGTGTTGTACTTATACA
Organism: Nothobranchius furzeri; assembly: GCF_043380555.1. Taxonomy (NCBI): domain Eukaryota; kingdom Metazoa; phylum Chordata; class Actinopteri; order Cyprinodontiformes; family Nothobranchiidae; genus Nothobranchius; species Nothobranchius furzeri. Next base: position 81,446,357 of record NC_091746.1, on the reverse strand, counting down.
GATTTATTACCTTAACGAGAGTAAAACATTACACACAGAGTCTGAATCCTGTTGTTACTGATATTTAAAATCAACAAACATGGTCTGGTAGCTTTACAGTGATTATTTAAGTTTGGTCACTGAATTTCAAACATGCAGAAAACAATAGGCTGCTCTGTTTGACACGCTGCAGCGGATTTGGTCTGCCTTCTTCTCATATTTTTGGACTAGCTGGCCTTCCCGAATGTGAAGACGTGATAAGAAATATTTGTTGAGTGCATCCGTTGAACAGCTTAAAACTCTGCCATCAGTCTGTGAATAGTTTTGGTGTAACACCATATGGTGGTCCGTTAGAAGCAGAAAGTACATCGAATGCAAATGCAGAAAGAAAAATCACTTTAGCAACAAGGAGGATGTCCTGAGCCTGAATTAGACAAAAAAAACAAATATCTTCAAAGTGTTTTTTAAGACTTTAATGTTTTAGTGGCTTTAGTGGCTGATAGATGTAAACATAAACCCATGTCTTGCAAAATAAATATTGGATTACTTATTTCTTTAAATATAGCTTTTAAAGGAAAAACTGTACATTCATTCTGCCCACCTCAAAACACCCTGCAGAGGTTTTTTTTAATATAGATTTTTATTTAAATGTTCCATATTCTAACCTTAAATCAAACAATTCAGCTGTGTCCGTGATCTAAAACATGCAGGAATCATGTCTCTGAGCTCTCGCAGTTTAGAAAATTCCCAACGTTAACTCCTCTTTGGCTCCTGTTGTGGTCGGATGTTCTTTTTATTTGTTTAGCTTCATCAGATTAATGCTTTCTTTGTTTCTTCTGAGGCTTCACCCTGATAGACACGTTACAGTAAATGCCAACTAGGTATAGCTTGTCTGTTCTGAGGTGAATGAACACTAATTGCTGTAAAGCGTGACTTTGTTAGACTCCAGGGAAGTGGTCCTGAGAGGCTGAAGTTGCAAGCGCAGTGACGTGTCCAAGCCTTTTGGGTGTTTTTTTTAATGTATTTATTTGTTTGGATGAGGGACAAATTATGTAACCCTAAGCCTTCAGTTGACAATGTCAATTTAAAGTCAATTTAAACGGAACTCAGTGGCGTGGCCAATCAGATATCAGGGGTGGCATGTGCTACCCCAGGCCACTCCCTGGACACGCCCCTGTGCAAGCAGGATATCCTGTTCACAAGGGGTGGAGGGGACTGAGAGACTATTTGTTCACCCTGTAAATGTTCATTTTACCACGTACGGCTCAAGAAAACAATTTCAAACATAAAAAAGTTGCTTAGTATGCCTTAACCAGGGTGTAGTTCCTGTTTGTTGCCACTGGAGGGCGTACATACCCCTCCTCATTTGTGAAAAGTCAATTAAAAACTGAGTATGTAAAACAGAATGGAATAGAATAGAATAATACTTTATTGCCATTATACCCACAGATACAATGAAACTGAGGGTGGTCCCACCTAGCCACTTTGTACCACAGAACTGTAGCTTGCTGGGTTTCGCACATTTTCTTCACACAAGCATTGTGTTTGTTACTGTTATAAATATAGATTTTTAATTGTTTTAGCTGGATAGTAAGAGAAAGTGTAGAAAAGAGGTGAAAAAGTGTGTGAAGCAGGCTGGAATGGATGAGAGTAAAAGCAGGGCAACCTCTAAAACATGCTGGATAGTGGCTCTCCAGGACCAAGGTTCCCTACGCCTGCTGTAAGGGGTAATTTTTAGCACTTACTGGCTCAAGAAAATGATGTAAAAATCTGAAAAAGTTGCATAGTATGGCTTTAAAACATGTAAATTCATCACAACGATTAGTTAAATTAGATATATTCTAGTTCAAAGATCAGTACTGTGCACATGACAAAACTTGGTCTGTCAACCTGGTAGTTCTTCATATGGCTCAATTATCATGAAGTAGCTCCGCTTCATAAAGACTGGTGACCCCTGGGTCAACAGAACCAACGTGTTGTTCCAGATTGCGCCACGAGAGGGCGCAAAACCTCCCGGTTCTTTGCACGTTGCCCCCACACAAATGGGCGCTGTTACATAAATACAATAGTTTTACATACTACATATTTAATTACATTTGTAAATTGTATTTAGGCTAAATAATTAAAAAAATTGTTAGAACAGGTTTCCCTGTTGCTGACAGCACAAATGCCAACCTTTAATTTTGAAAGATTCTAATAGAAGTTACATAAATACAATTTTAATAGTGTTTGTAGTTAAACAATAAGAACAAAATCTGTAAAGCCGTTTTAACGTGTACTGAGTTTACAGTGAGTCTATTTTCAGACACATTCATTCTTAAGCATGGCTCTTGAACATCCATCACTGTCAGGACTCATTAACCAATGAGAGGAGGGCTTTTACAAAATTAGTCAAGGCATCACGTAAAACCGCCTCCTATTGGCTGAGAGCTACCACAGAGAAACCGCCACCGCTGCTGTTGTTGCCTCTTTCTGAAGATTCACGTTAAAGTCTGCAGCTTCTCACAGGTTAGTTCGACAGTAGCCGCCTTAAACCCAAAGTATCCACACCCGTGTGTGAGGGGAGAGGAATACCGGATGTCTACGGGACTTAGAGCGGGATGTGAGGCTTTAAACGGCTGTGTTCTTGTCAGGAAGATAAAGACGCGAGCCACGTTTCGCATTTTGCATCTTCGCTTCCGTTTGCCTCGCGGCGGTTTCTGTGAGATTATTCAGCGGTTGAACGGCAGAACGTTGATAGTTTATGTTTGAGAAACTTGTGTGTGAGAGGGAGAAAGGAAAACATGGACACGTAGCAGAGATGAATAGATACGGTGTCCGGTGGTACTTTTTGTCCAAACTTTTCGCCTTTTTTTCCCTTTTTTTGCACATCCCACCGTCAGTTAATGTTCAGCTTGCATATCTGTTCAGCAGTTGGTTGATTAAATAAGATTAAGAGGAGTGTGTCAGCGCTACAATGTGACTACTATCTTCTGATTCATGTACTGGCATTCCGCCACATCTTTGATGGTGTGTGTGTGTGTGTGCGCGCGCGCGCGCGCGTAAACCATGCTCTTTCTTATAACACACGAGGAAGTCAAAGCTGCGGACTTCACCCCATCATGTTAATCCATCCGTCATTCTCTCCCTTTTAAAAACAAAAGGTGTTTTCCCCCTCGGTTTCTTCTCATTTTTGCTATTTTGATAAGATGACGTCATTGTGATATTGTGACGCGTTCAAGTTTAGACTTTCAATCGACCGCTCTCTAATTCCAGCATCGTTACTGTAGTGTCATAACCTTCCTCTTTGCAAAAATGGAGCGAGCGTGACCAAACGATTGTTTTCATCATGGATGAAGTGTTTTATGCTAAGCAACAGTTGCTAAGCAACCGGAGGAGATTCAAAGACAGGGCTGCTGGGAGGCATACCACTCTGGCTCAGCCCCAAATCTTACATTTAATGTCTTGAAGGATTTCAGTGTGCAGGTTTCCTGAGATATGCTGTCATCACACCATGCTGCTGCTGCAGGAACCTAAGTGCAGGTGTGGGTGAAGCTGCTGGTCCCCTTCTGATAAAAGGAAATCCAAAATTGGCCACTGACTTGCCTAAAGCTCCAGTTTTGTCTCATCTGTCTAAAACAAACTCTCTCAGAATGGCTTTTGTCTTGTCAAAATGCATCTAGGTTCATCCCAGCTTTATAAAAGCTGTGTTCTTGTCAGTCGACTTTTGATTGGTGAGATCTGACTCAAATGCAGCTTGACTGTGGACGTCATTGCTAATTTCTTTGGTTAGTATCTGTATGGTCAACCTCATCAATTTGTCATCAGTATTTATCTTGCATCCTCATCCAGGGAGGCTGCATAAAGTCTTGTGCACCTCAAACCTCTGATTAAAATGCCCATCGAATCAGAGGAACATCAAGCTCCTTGCAGATGTTTTTCTTATCTTTGCCTTTTATGTACTGGTAACTATCTTTCTGATCACCTGGGAATGCTCTGTCATTATTGTTTTGATGGTCCGTTTTTAACATGGCACTCACCCTGATACCAAACCGCACCGTGACTATTTCACACCCTTTAAAGAGGCAGACTGTCTGAACACACTTTAACACACCCTGTGGCACATGTTTTAACATTTTCTCATGGTATCATCATTTTTGTCCAGTTCAGTTTCATCAATTTGTTTTTCAAAATGATTTGGTTAAACTACCATTTAAAAGCAGGCTAAACTGAGCATATTGTGCTGTTAATGGCTTTTTAAAGCAGATTCGTCTTAAACATCCTGGGTGGTGGTAATGTTTTACCTACTCTGTTGTGAAACCTAGCAGCACACATAACACAGAACTAGACCACACCCTGCAACTCCAAGCAGCTCTCACTCAATAATCCATGGCGACATAAAGGTAGAGGCATTACATCGTAGGCTAGTGCAGACCCACTTTATGATGATTCAGTGTGTCTCAGAGAAAAAGGTTACAAGGTATTTTTTTAATCTTTTATTTCATTCAAAATGTATAAAATAAACACAAATACAGCATACACTAACCTATTGAAAAAAAACATTTGAATGAAAAGGAGCAGATAGAAGAGAAAATCTTATAATTTCTGCCCCTTTTTACAAAATAAAATTATCCGTCAAACAAACCCAATATAACCTCAGTCACTTTCTAATATTTTCATGTCTAATCTTTGACATTATAATTCACCTTTTCATAATTACTACATACATTAGATTTTATACATTTTTTAAATATAGCAAGTGAAGTTGATTCTTTAAATTCCTTGTTAATGGCGTTCCACAATCTTACACCATTTACAGAAATGTTACCTTCCCTCACTTTGGTTCTGAATCTAGGTTTCTCAAAGACATCAGTTCCTTTTAACGTGTACCCACTTACTCTCTTATGAAACGTTTTCTGAATATTAGTTGGTAGATTACTCGTATTCGCTCTGTACATTATTTGCAATATTTTCCACTCTACCAAGTCAGGAAATTTCAGTATTTTGTATCTAATGAATAATTGATTCGTGTGATCTCTATAGTTACTGTTATGAATAATTCTCAATGCTCTTTTTTTTTTTTTTTTTTTTTTTTTTTTGCAAAATGAACAATGGTTGTGTAAAAGTTTTGCAAGTGGCTCCCCAAATTTCTAAACAATAAAATAAATATGGTTCAATCAGTGAGTGGTACAATGTTAGTAACCCCGACCAATTTAGTAGAAATTTGACTCTATATAATACACCTATGCTTTGGCGATTTTCCCCTTTATATGACCTACATGTGATTTCCACGTGAGACTTATTGAACATGACTCCAAGAAATTTGGTTTCTTTTACCCTTTGAATTTCCATTCATCTATCATTAAAGATGCATCACAGCTCCTTCTGTTATTAAACAGTATAAAGTTTGTTTTGTTTAAAGGATTAGGAATTTAAAGGAAGGTGAGTGCAGCAGATTAAATATCAGCTCATGCATCTCGCTGTGAGCTTCTACTAATCAGTGCTGACGAGTTAAAATCCTATTCTCTTCTGCAGATGTGTTTGGTGTTGGAGTAAATGCTGATTAAATATTTCTTCATGAACCCAGTCATTACTTGACATGAATCACTGTCTGAGGTGCATATGGTCAGAATGCGACCTTCTCTGCTCCCTTTTGTCTTTCCGCAAATAGAGAAACAATCTGGATAAATGATACTTTCTACTAGGGCTGGCTGAGATGGAAACTATTTCTATCACAATATTATTGTTCGTATCGGTCGTCGAATTCAATATATATCACAATTAGGGATGTGTATTGGTGAAATTTTGGCGATACGATAAGGATCACCATACAGGGGAGACGATACAACATATCACGATATATTGCGATACATTCAGTCGGGCGATATTAGCAATTTTTTTAGACTGAATTTTTTGTAGGAATTTTCAATAAACAGTTCAAACTAGGGCTGGGCGATGTAACCTAAAATCAGTATCACGATATATTGAGAATTTCACATTGATAACGATAAATGGGCAATAACTACAAGTATGCACAGAAACAAAAGCTGTCCACTAGATGGGGCTGTCACATGTATTACTTGAGTCACATTTTTACGTGACTCAAGGTGGTACAGCTTCTTAAAGGGATGTGAACGTTACAACCTACACATCTTTTCATTTCTTTATTATCATATTTATTGACATGGGAAAAATGATCACGACAAGAGTCAGAAATTTCGATAACAATACATTTTCGATTTATTGCCCAGCCCTGGTCCAAACTGATAAGTAACATTTTAACGCGAGGTATCTGAACCACAACAGAGGGATTTATATTTCAATGGTGGAAACAAAACACATTGCTCACTGCTGCCAACTAGTGGTCTGCGTTTGAATTGCACCAAAGGAAAAGAAAATACACAAATATTTGCATGTAAATTATTCCCAAAATTTGATACGTGGATTTTGAATAATATAAAATCACAGGATAAAATATCACAATATTTTACCATATCAATATTTTCGATATGTAGCTTTTCAATATCGATACAATATCACAGGATAAAATATCACGATATATTGCTATATCGATATTTTCTTACATCCCTAGTCACGATGTAAAACAAATCTCTGGTAGGCTGGCAAGCCATCATAAACAAGCAAATATATATTCTAGCCATGACCCATTGAAACAATCTAGCTGTGGGGCAGAATCTACAGTTGTCTTTCAAAATGTCTCCTTACACTATTGGACCATGCTACAACCAATCAGCGCAACGATAACATGGCGTATTGCAATATCAGTCAATGTGGCAGCCAGTCCACCATACACTTTAAAGAAGAAAGAGAAGCAAAGACATGTTTATATGAAATTAAAAAAACTTACGCCCCCTCCCAGAGTCTTACTCCACCCACATTCCCACCACAAGGAGGCGTTGCCTGGCAAATCAAGAGTGGCAGGTCAGCAAAACTTATATAACTGTTTTGGATAAATAATTATTTTACACCAAAATCCTCAAGTATCACAATAGAACAGAACAATAAACGGAGATATCCTTCTGTTGATGTTGAGTGAATGAAACAGGCAATAGGTTCATTTCCACTTCCGTAACTTTAGGGTAAATTCTTCCCAACATGCACATGTCTCCACTTTACCTGGCCGTCCGAACGGTCGTTTTCAGGAACTTTCTGAGTACCTGTTCAGGGGTAGGTACTCAGAATGGCCCGTTGGAGCTTTCGGTTAACTCGCTCTGATTGGTTGTAACTCAGCAGGAAGTGGCTTCAGCAGACGCCGTTCAAAACAACCGGCAGTAGTAAAATTAGAAGAGTTGCTTGTAAAGTAGAATGGAAGAAAAATAATATAAGCACAGATCACTTTAAATTGTCGTTATTAAACTCGCGACACAGGAAACATGGTGGAATTCCCTCACAACAACTTATTTAGTTTAGTGGTATTCCCCGTTAGTCAGGTCCTGTTAAGTGGCGCAGCTACGACGCTAACTAGCCAAAATACGTCCACACCACTCAACTATTCAGTCTCTTATTGTCAATGATGCCATTAGCTGTTTCTTCCATATGTCCTTACCCTTTCAGTGTGCACATTTTTTACATGTCCAGCTATGCCCTGTTATCTGCAGAAAGAGGCTAAAACGACACAAACATTAGCCATTCACAGCGTGTCGGTCCGGCTGCCATGTGGCTCTTTCTCAGCCACCGATTGGTTGAAGTTCTGTCGACCCATTCTCACAAGTCTATCAAGGCAAAAGTATTTCAAAATTAATATTTTTATTGCCGAGCCCTGCTTTCTACTATATCACTACAGTTTTCAACTCATGTGGGCAAAAGTTGCTGTAGAACAGCTCAGTCATCATTCAATTTTGACAGAGGTGTGACCAAGTCACTGCTTTGCCACAAGTCGCAAGTCTTTCCGGTCAAGTCCAAATCAAAGACAACCAAGTCCAAGTCGAATCCAAAGTCAGTGATCTGGAAGTCCAAGTCAAGTCCAAGTCCTTAACTTTGAATTTTCAAGTCATCTGTCCAACTTCAATTTAATGACAATGATAATAAATAAATTCCAGAAATAAAGCATCTTAAAGCTTCATTTGTTTGCTCAAACAAGCAGAAAGTGCCACTGAACTTGACTATAAACAAAGTGCTGCTGCATTTAGCAGTAAATCAAACCCAGAACGAAGAATGATTTATGATTTTTGTCTATGTCGTGCCACTTTTGTGCTAAAATATCAAATATGCTCATGTCATCAAGTCTACAGATGCAAGTTGATTCAAGTCGCAAGTCATTGGCATTCAAGTCCGAGTGAAGTTGTGTCTTTATAGATTTTATCAAGTCAAGTCAGAAGTCATTAAAATAATGACTCGAGTCTGACTCGAGTCACATGACTCGAGTCTGACTCGAGTCATGTGACTCGAGTCCACACCTCTGGATTTTGAGTTAAACCCATGTTGAGACTTTTGTGAAAGTTAACGTTGTCAGTTTAATTTGAGTTTTAAGACGTATAACTGAAAAATCATAACATTACAAACTTTAAACCGAGATAATTTAGGATAAAAATAACCAAGCGCAAGTAAGTTAGTCTAAAGTGACGCCATCAGACATTCAGTCTGTGGGAACTTCTTGTGCACGCGTGATCCACGGTCCCATTGTTGAGACAATGACTCAACTCTGGGAAATGACAGCTGCACTAGCATTTCTGTTTTTGAGTATTTATCTTATCCAAGTGGGAAGCGACTGCACATGCATGACTAACATCTGGCAAGGATAGTCATTTTAAAGCCGGATGTTATGTTGTGCTTTATGCTCAGTATTTAAAAATGTTGTATCCTGCTAGGTGCAGGCTAAAAAACATATCAGTCCTCAATAAACTGCTTTTAAATGTTTTGACCAACTTCTCCATGACTATGACTTACGGTGAGTTGTGGTTGTCGCGGCAGCTTCTCCATTTTATTTTTAAACTGTTGTTGCAGACAAACGAGAAAATGAGTTTTTTAGAGTGAAACGTCACGTTTCTTTGAAAGAAAACAGACTAAAGCCTGTTAGAGGAGCTACAGTAGTTGTCTGTTTTGTAGCCTTATACCTGACTGCCTTAGTGAATCGGCACATCCAGACCTAGTAACGGTATTTAAAAGTCTTTCTGAAGTAGTTTTTGGCTGGAGCAAGGTGCAGATCCGAGATGGGTAACTTCCTGTCTCAGAAATGTGTGGAATGCTGGTTTGAATGTTTCTCTCGTTGCTGTTCAGACCAGTGCAGTTAACAGACGGTAAAGTGGTCATCCAGATGCAATCACGTTTTTTCCCCCTACAGCACAGGAGCGCTAAGCAAGAAGCAGGAATTTGGTGTAGTTCACTAGGCTACAGGAGCGCCCTAATTATAGGAAACAGAGACAGGGTTCGTGTCTCAGTGACTTTGTCATTTCTGAATACCAGTATGACTCTTTGTGTCTGTTGTGGGAAGGCTAGCAGGCAAAAGAAACAAGTTTACAAAACAATCAGCTCGTGTGACCTTTAAAGCAGGGATCAGGACTTTAAAACGTCATCCCAACAAACGCTTACGGAAGTCTCCAAACACCCCAGCAGAATTTAAAAGACTCAAGTGAGACCATCAACATTCAAATTATCACGGTTCTGCTCAAATAATTTTAATGGCGCTTTTAGTTATGTGATTAAAAAAGAAAGAAAAACAGACTTTGTACCTCCAATGTTCTTTGGCCTAACACCAATCACGTCCCATTTAAGTGCTTAATATGAAGCGGCTCAAACTAGTCGTTAGCTCATCATTCTAGCCAGATTTTACTAGTTTTAAAAGATGTGAACTATCCCTTTAAGGCCAGATTTTATCTGCTAGTGTTGTTGTTGTTAGTGGTTTGAAGGAGCTGCTGCCGTTAAACCGGCGCGCTCCATGCATGAGGCAGTTCTCTCACTCATGAGTTGTTCTAAAATAAAATGTTTTATTTTATTTTAATTACCTTAAAAGACTCAAAGTCTCTTTTTACACTTTATATTTATTTAATCAGGATCGTTGTCAAGTCGACGCCAGAAACAATGAAACACAACTTGAATATCAGATGAACAACAAGGCTTTATTCAACCGGCATTCATACAAGTTATCAATCATGAACGAAACATTTCTCTTACCGTTGCTTATGGGTGGAGAGCTGAACACCCCAGTTAGAAAACGTAATCCATGAACCTCGTCAGGTAGAATCCTTCAAGCAGCTCTAACCCCCCTGAGCCCTGCTCTGCTCCTTATACATTCCCTGATGTGCGTGCAAAGCTGCACACCTCTACCATGATTACCTTGATTACATCCACATGATAAGTGTGATTGACAAACAGTAGTGATCAATAACTTATATAAAGCAATTATACAACAGATGACAAGTTCATTTTTATTACATGAGTAAATGAGACCAATTCAGCGAGCGATCTGTGTAGGTCGACATCTTGCGGCACCGCCATTGCTGCGGTGATGTGTCATTATTCAAGCTGATCCTCTGTGACAGCATGATGAATACCTGGATTGATTATGTCAGTAGCCTACAGTAAGGTATATTAAACTAATACCAACATTCATCTATGAGTTCATTATTTCAGTGATAAGCAGGGAAGATTAATGGGGAGATAACAGACTGTACCGTTAAACAGCAAATTAGCAATCTAACAGTGACATTTAGTTATTATGGACACTGGACAGGCCATGTGACACAAGTTTGTGGTTTGGTTTAAATATTTAAGAATATTTAATGGAACGACTGGCGTCCGATGACCAGAAAAACATCAGCTACAGGTCTCTGATCAAGGGTCAAAATGACTTGAGCTCAGGAGGAGTGGGGCAGATTTTACACGACCAGGTTGTTGTGACTGCATGTCTCAAACCGGACATCTTTATCAATACGTTCTTTGTTCTGACTGCGACAATCACAGTAAGGATGAGCCAATATAAGTGACCAACTTGAATCTGTCAGCAGATTCAAGTCGGCCCTGAAAACACACTTTTTCAGTGTTGCCTTCCCTCCGTGACACTTAACATGAAAATCCAGCACCGGGTTTATTTTTCTTAATTTAGTTTTTATGATTCAGTAGCTCACTTTTAACACCTCGCACCATCTTGTAGCTTTTTTGGTTTTATTTGTGCCATTTCAAATGGTTTTTATCATTCGTCGCATTATTTTTATGCTTGATAGTGCTGTTAACTGTTCTCTTATTCTGTTGTTTTTAGTAGGAATTTTTATTCTTGATTATTTATGCTATGTTTTTATGTATTTTACCTGATTTTCATGCTTTCATTGTGTTTTGCTAATATGTTCGAGCATTTGACTCTTTTATGTGCAGCACTTTGGTTAGCTGCCATGCGATTATGAAATGGTGCTTTATAGATAAATGGGTACGGTATGGGTTATCTGTGTTTCAGTTTGATCTTTTTTGTATCAGAATGTGTAAATACGCATCAGCTGAGGTTAGCTGAAGGCTGGTTGGCCCAGCGTTGTGGTCCCAGCTGACATTGTTGACATAATAAACAAAGATGTTGCTCAAGATAAATACTAAATGTCAACAGTTGACCTTGTAAAGGTGTCAAACTGGCCTAAACCGACCGACTCCTTCCTTCAGCTTCATGCTTCCTTCACAGACGAAGGTTTTCCTCATCTCATTTAAATCCAATTTAAAGTATCTGAACACCATCTAATCCAGCATTTCAGATTACACAGCATCAGATTATTCAGTTCTCTGTTTTCGACCTCCACCGTGAGGGCAGCGTGCCCTCGTGGTGAGTGTGTGACCTTTGCTCTACTTTACAAATCCCACCCTCCTCCTCCATGAATTTCTCTGCTGTGTGGCCATGTGACCAAGAGTGTGTGATTTCACGAGTGGGGTCAGAGTCTGCTCTCTTTAGCACAGTGGTTGTCTTGTGCAAGGTCAGGATTCCTGAAACCAGCAGGAGGATGAACACGAGTCAGGAAGACGGCAGAAGAGCGGGAAGGACGTCACACTGAGGCTTCATGAGCTTCAGCAGCCATCCAGCAGTCTGGGACCTGCTGCTCGGGTCAGCTGCTCGGACACACTCAGAAAAAAACAAAGTTTACCTGCACACATCTTTGCAAACAAGCCAGACTGGTTTACTATGTGCTGGAGCTGTAGATGTACATAAAGAGTTAACAAACAGGAGTAAACGGACTCAGTTATATCAAGTATGCACCCAGGGATGTTTAAACGACTGTTGATGCATCAGAGAGCTACAGTAGATCCACCGGTGTCTCTACTTCTCTCTAAAGTGGATGGTTTTAAGATTTTAACGGCTTAGATTGAAACGTTGCTGTGTGTTGCAATGTGGCTGACACTCTGAGGAAGTGTCTGACTGGGTTTCGGACTGAGTTAGTGTCTTCCTCTTCAGAATGCTAAATCAGAAGGAAAACCTGACGAGACAGCGAGGATGTGAAGGAGCTCTGGATTTACATAAGTCAAGCTGCAAGGATTTCTCTTCTGATGGGATGACTCTTCTTTTCTAATGCTGTGACATGTTTGATTCTCGGTGCAGCAGGATCATAACTGTGTGTCCTTTTGCTGGAGCGGGCTGCCAGTTTGTCTTCTCGCTCTGTTCTGTGTCAGATGACCCCACTACCCTCCCCCACCTTTTTTTTTCCTTTCTCCAGAGTCTTGTGCTGGGTGTGGGGTGACTCGTGAACCTGCTCTGCCATTGGCTTGTCATCCTCCCAGGCCAAGTATGGAGTGTGGAGGTGGTACTGGGTGGGGTCGTAGGAGTACCTTTTACCTCTAATGACTGTCAGCCCGGCTCTGAAGGCACTCGTACGCTGCCTCCGGGTCTGAAATACCAGGTTCATGTTTCAGCTTCGACTCCGTTTATCTGAAGAAAATGTGAATAAAAACCCAAAAGGTGAATCAAATATCATCACATTTGTCCATTAGACGGGTTTTCAAGTTCTCAAATAACAGAATCTGTGCTCATTTCCTTGAGCATCGTTTTAGCCGGGGACATGTCCCCACCAGTATGAATAGTTGACAATCCTCCCCTGACCTTTAGGGTGCTTTCACCCCCAATAAGGCAGAAACATGCCTTTGTAAGTGTAATACGTGGATCACTGACACCCCACCTAATGTCATTTGTGAAATTATGATTATGATGACCGCTAAGGATGTCACCGAGGAAGTCTGCCTTACACTGTCGAAGAAGAACATCCTGCCCACCAAACCGATAGAGCGCTGTGATTGGACCGGTACCAGACTGTCCGCGGCAGCCGAGGTTCCAAAGGAGTAGGCCGTGTCATCACTTTACGTCCGCAACATGGCAGTCTAGGTTCTTGGCTAATAGTTGACCTTTTCTGTTAGAAAGTTCTTCAGGTGAGAAGTGAATGTCCTGAACCCATAGAGTCACCTCGACCTGGGTGGCTACACCTTCACCTGCTCTTTATTACGTAGAAATAGATTCTTTTATTTCTAAATCTCTACAAACTGACATTCACACTTTTTTCTGCAATAAGAAACATTAACTTATTACCACGGCTTTTATTCGTCAAAGATAAAAAAATACGGTAAAGATAGAAGCCCGATTAACGAAAAAGAAGCAGTCACTTCTGGATTAAGAAGTTTCAGTTCCTCCCCAGACTTGATTGCGTGTTGTTCAGGTGAGACTGACAGATCAGAGGAGAATATAAAGTCAGTATATCCCAGGTCAATAAAAAACAAGTCGCCTCGGCTGTCTGGACGCTCAGCAGCATGAGAATCGCACACGCGGTGTTCAGATAAGCGATAAGATGTTGTTTGTGAACTCTTAAATAAACATCTGCTTAGAACATCATTGATCTTGTTTCAAAGCAACCGGTGATTCGAACGTGGCTGCTCTGATAACAAGTAAAGAGATCATTCATTTGATTTATGCATGTCACTGTGACTAGAGACGTGTAGCACAGCGTCTCGCGCGTTTGTTTCTGTTTGAGAAGGGGCGTGTCTGCTATTCATAGTTGTGAGAACTTCAGAGGTCTATTAGAGGTCAGCGTGAGTCCTACTGCCGCACCGTCAGCCCTAAAGCATATCTGCACCTCTCCCGTTTGGAGACCGGCTCGACCCCTCCAAGTCTTCAGTTTCACGCTCTAAAACTGTGAGTAAAGTCGGGAACATTTCATCAACAATCTCTGATAGAAAATGGTTTTAGCTGCATTTAAATTTGGCCTTGAGCTGACTTAGAAGACACGTGATTGGCTGATTTTCTATCCCATAAGGGAGCATGCTTGCCTGTTTATATTTAGTTTAATTTTTTTGATTTCCTCTAAAACATGGACAGAAACTAAAGATTTAACGTGTCATTTATAATGTTAGCCATTGAAAAACTTAATTTAAGAGGAAATCCCCTTTTGCAGGTTTTTTCTTTTATTAATTTGTTAATTTTGGGCGAGACCTTCTAAAGCACTTTGTCCCAGTTGGCAGCAGTCCTGTCTGTCATGGGTTAATAATAGAAGTAGGTGAGAAGTCAATTGTTTCTGTGGCTGTTGGTTTACTTTTGATCCAGAGGTCAGATGAGTTGACCTGAATGACCTGTTGGACTGATAACAAATAATCAGAACATAGAACAGACGAGACGTGTTTGTGGAGTACATCACTGATCAGTCTGCATCTATTAAAAGACGCCATCTTTTAGAAAATGGCCGATAGTGACGATAATAGCAGGAGCAGGTCTGAACTGGAGTCTCAGCAGCGGTCTAATTCTGCCCGATTGTCATATTAACATTTCTGCAGAGCAGCGCCGCACACCCGAGTTTTAAAAACGACCTTTCAGCTTTATGACCTCGTCTCTTAAAAATCCAGAGCAGAAAGCTGTTTTTTTTTTCTCTTCACAAACAAATTGTTCAGCATCTGGTGTCGTTTCTGTGATTCAAACATGCGTGTGGAGTCGGATTTCCCTTCTGTGCACAGCTGCTGAATAGGAAACACCTTCTCTTTTGTGTGTGTGTGTGCGCGCGTGTGTGTGTGTGCGTGTGCGTGTGTGTGTGTGTGTGTGTGTGTGCATGTGTGTGTGTGTGTGTGTGTGTGTGTGTGTGACACTTAAAGGAGCAAACAAAGATGGTCGAATGAGAACCTTTCAACAACACACCTCCCAACTTTATGAGCATATATAAGGGAGGATCACTAGGAATAACAAACACTCCCAGAACATGTGTGTTTCTAACTTATTTACCTGTTTTCATACGTATTTCCATGTTGTTAAAGTGGTAATTATACCTACCATTGTTTGTTCTAGCATTTGCTCTTTTGTGTAAATTGTATTCGGACTCAGCATCATTTCTCTTAGTTTTTTGAGATTTGAAGTAAAACGGAATAACCGACAGGCTAAAAGTATTTTTCTCTTCATTTAAAGAGCTAAAAATCAACATTTTACAATAATCAGCCTTTTAACATTATTTGACTGTTAAATTCTTCAGTTTACTTTAACTCCCTGTGACATTTTTTTGAATGCAGGATAAGAAAGATTTGGATAATAAAGAAACACTTTGATCATCCAGATTTTAGAAAATGCACCAAAAAATTGTCTGGTAATCGTCTGATGTTCAGCGTGACAGGTGATCAACAAACCAAACGCCAAAAGGAAAACAATAACTGATTTTCTTTTGGGATGGGGGTTGTGAATGCACCAGAATCGAGCCTTTCAACATTTAAAAAAGATATTAAATCAATTAAACAATGGTTTATCGAAGCGTTTAAGTCAAGTTACTGATTGCTAAAACTCATATTAAAGGGTTTTGTGGTTGAATATTTACTTGGACTGGAATTGTGGGTCTGTTCTGAACCTCTGGACCTATTAAGGATTAATCTCGTGTTTTGTGTTACTACATCAACGTAGTGGGAGTTATTGTGCTTTTAACGAAGGAAATCAAAGCTTAACCCTCCCATTGTCTATTGGTGACCCCGCGAGGAACGTTGACCAATGAGCAGGGTTGATGGTTTATCCCTTGAGGTCCACGTGGCAGGGGCGAGGTGGTGCTCACTCCTCACCCCTGCCACGTGGACCTCAAGGGATAAACCATCAATCCTGCTCATTGGTCAACTTTCCTCGCGGGGTCACCCATAAAACAGTGGGAGGGTTAAAGGAAAAAAATACAGATTTCTTCTAATCTGGGAAACTTGTTAAAGCATGTTAGAAAACTTCTTATGAAAACAGCCTTTACCTAAAATCCCTCCTCGTCAATGCCCCCCCCCCCCCTTTCTGAAATTGTACATATTGTTCCTGCTTAGTTTTAAAAATTAGCTAAGTGCAGCCCTAGATAATGAAAAACAGATGGCACAATAAGTCACCGGGTCAGTTACTGAACCAAAACTTAAGTCAAAGTCCAGAAGCAGTAAAAAAAAAAAAACTCACTGCTTTTATAGGAATTTATGCGGGAGCACTCAATGTACTCCACTTAAAAAACAACAATACACCTGAGATTATGTATAGTGTAATATAGTGTAGTATAGTATAGTATAGTATAGTTAGGCCTGGGACGATAAATTTTGCTGGACGATATATTGTCCAACAAGTTATTGACAATCCAATAATATTGTCAACGTTATCAAGACCAAAAGAACCACTTGTGTAACGTTAATATGTAATAATAATAATAATGTGAGTACACCCTTTAAAATGCAACATTTAAACCTTTAACATTGGAATGTCCAGAACCAGAACTTCTGAATAAATAAATAAAAATAAAAAAGTACTTTCACTCTCTGTTAGAACAAATACTGTTGCACCAATAACAATAAAATAGACCCTGTCTCTCCAAAACAATAAATGCAATGGCCTATCCAGTGTCAACAACTGAAACTGCACTTCGATAATGATAATAAATAATAATAGAGTTGTACATTTCTTAACCTCGATATATTCAGGCTGGAAAAAGCGATTTGAGTTCATTTTCATCCATCGTACGATTAACTGATTTATTATCATCCCAGCCCTAAGTAAAGTAAAGCATAGTATAGTACAGTACGCACTGTGTATATTAAAGTTTAAGACTGTCTGGTACAAACATTGAACGGGCTTGTTGGAGGTACCGAGAAAACTCCATTCATGTCCAAAATCAAGATTCTCATTTATTATCATTCTAAATCGATTCTGTTTGAAAGGCTTTATGTAAACTGCCATATTTCTGAGCGTCCCTAAACGCATCATCGCTGGAGCCCGGCGCTAGCCCCAGCTGCTCCTCTCTGTGCGCTCCTACGCTGAAGTCTGCAGAAATACACCAGTGACTTTCCCTTTCTAATTATCCTGTGTGCGTTATGAGTCAGGAAGTGATTTCCACGATGTTTTATCATGTTTAAATGATGCTATCCTGTTTAGTTTGAGTGTTGTTTCATGCTGACTGCACCGTGCATAACTGACATAATTACTAGTGCCTGTTAGTCTTTGTGTTCAGTGTTAGCGTTTATATGAATGCGTGCTGTTGTTATAAAACCTGTGTGTTAGTTTAGGATGTTTCACATATACTGACACATTGTATTCTCTTTTACCCCGCTTCTTCAGACCACACACACACACATTCTAGTCTACACTGTAGTTGACACTCTTGGTTACTAAGAGTATTGATGATGAATTGATTTTTATCAAGATTCTGAATCGTATCGTCACCCCGAGAATCAGAATCAAATAGAATCGTGAGTTGTTGTAAGATTCACACACCAAATGCTCATCTTGTTGAGAAAGATTTACAGTAGAAAGGATATGTCCTTGAACATGGAAGAAAAAGCACCTTTTAGTGTTGCAGAGTAGCATCTAGGCGCAGCCGTGGTGTGGAGTGTGTCGAGTTTGGTGGCAGGAGAATCTCGTCTCTGCTTTTTGCGGATGATGTGGTCCTCCTAGCTTCATCCAGCTCTGACCTTCAGCTCTTGCTGGGTAGGTTCGCGGCCGAATGTGAAGCGGCTGGGATGAGGATCAGCACCTCCAAATCTGAGACCATGGTTCTCGACCGGAAAAGGGTGGCTTGCCAATTCCGGGTCGGGAGAGAGGTCCTACCTCAAGTGGAGGAGTTTAAGTATCTCGGGGTCTTGTTCACAAGTGAGGGTAGGAGGGATCGGGAGATCGACAGGCGGATTGGTTCGGCGTCTGCAGTGATGCGGACGCTGAGCCGATCTGTCGTGGTGAAGAGGGAGCTGAGCCAGAAAGCCAGGCTCTCGATTTACCGGTCGATCTACGTCCCAATCCTCACCTATGGTCATGAGCTTTGGGTAATGACCGAAAGAACGAGATCGCGGATACAAGCGGCCGAAATGAGTTTCCTCCGTAGGGCGGCCGGGCTCAGCCTTAGAGATAGGGCGAGGAGCTCGGACATTCGGGAGGGACTCGGAGTAGAACCGCTGCTCCTCCGGATCGAAAGGAGTCAGTTGAGGTGGTTTGGGCATCTGGCCAGGATGCTTCCTGGACGCCTCCTCGGGGAGGTGTTTCGGGCATGTCCTGCCGGCAGGAGGCCCCCGGGTCGACCCAGGACACGTTGGAGAGGTTACATCTCCAATCTGGTCCGGGAACGCCTTGAGGTCCTGCCGGAGGAGCTGGTGGAGGTGGCCGGGGAGAGGACGGTCTGGAGCTCCCTAGTTGGGATGCTGCCCCCGCGACCCGGACCCGGATAAGCGGAGGAAGACGACGACGACTAGTAGCATCTGAGCTAGCCAGGCTTCTGAAGCTCTTTAAGCAGACAAGGCTGAAGGGAAATGATGACGAACCAAACAAGTTTCATACCAGCTGTTTGGAGGGAACCATGAACTCCTCCGTTTACCAAAGTATTCTAGAGTCAAATGTTGGTCCATCTGTCCAACAGCTGAAGCTCGATCTAAATGTATTCATGCAGCAGCACAACGATCCTGAACGCAGCCGCAGATCTACCATCACATCCAGATCCTGCTGTGGGTCAGTCAGTGCATACCAGCTTCACACTGATAGAGATGATGTGGTGGGATGTTTGATGGGCAGAAACAACAAAACATCCACAAACATTCAAATAACAAAAAAACAGAACAAAATCAGAAACCAGTGTTGTTGCTGCTGAAACGTCTCCACAAGCTGATGAATCACAGAAGTTTGAAACAGAAAGTTTTATTAGACTGGTGTTAGGGCTGCACGATATTAGGAAATTCTGTGTTGTGGTTAACACGATGATGATGATGATGATGATGATGATGATGATATGACTTGGAATAAATAAATACTTAAATGTGCTGTTGGTCTTTCATCTCTGTGTATGTGTACACGTTAAGCTGCCATAACTCAGATGTGTGTTTGTTTGCTAGCCATCTAAATGAAGTGCTGTCTGCCTAGGGGGCGGGCATCTAACCTGTAAGAACTTACCTGATTGGCCAATTGCGTGAAGGGTTCTATTTGACTGGTCACAAACGTCATGCTTCCATTTGATTGGCAAAGTGTGTTATATGTAGCAGACATTTGAGCTGACCATTTATTGCATTTTTTTCTGTTCTTTGTGATGTGGACATTGTATTGTGCAGCCCTAATTGGTGTGTTAATGCCTGAAGTGGAGCTGAGATCAGACGAGGTTTCTTTTCTGTGTTTTTGCTCATTCTCAGTGCTGAACAGCCATGCAGGCTCAGGAAGTCCTGAGGCATCTGCGAATTCCCGAGCTGGAAGATTTACGACAGTATGTTCGAGGATTCCCAACAAACACCCTGATGGGAATGGGCGCTTTTGCTGCCATCACCACATACTGGTTTGCCACCCGACCGAAAGCCCTCAAACCACCATGTGATCTTGGTCTTCAGTCTTTGGAAATACCAGTGAGTGTCAAATCCTCCTGTTCCCTTTTACTTCAGTTATCTTTTGACTCGGAAAGTATGTCCTCTGCTGGAGCTTTAATCACCGCTGATTAAGTGTTCCGGTGTGAAAGAGCTCCTCTCATCGTCACTTTGTTTTGTTTCCTCCTAGGGCGGAGAACTTGCTAGAAGATCAGTTCTGAACAACGGCGACAGTGAGTTCTTGACCCATTATTATGATGACGCACGCACGATGTACCAGATGTTCCAGCGAGGTCTCCGAGTGTCAAGTGAGTGTCTGAGTTCAGCAGGAAGATGCCTGAAGGTGGTACGACAAAAAATGTAAACGTTAACATTTTTGGTAGATAACGGACCTTGTCTCGGGTCGAGGAAACCAAACCAGCCTTACGAGTGGTTGACCTATGGAGAGGTGTGGACTACTTTTGCAAATGCACAACTTTTTAAGGTGGAAGGAAGCTTTTTAAATGGTGTGTCTGTGCACAGGTGGTGGACAGAGCAGAGAACATTGGATCAGCACTCCTTCACAAAGGACACCACCACACAGGCGACAAATTTGTTGGCATCTTTTCACAAAACAGACCAGAGGTACATTTTAGTAGTTTTATTTGAACCTTTTAACTATTGCGCCACACTAATTATTTAAAACCTGAAAATAAAAAATAAGTAACATTGGAGTGAGCAAATATAATTTCCAGTAATGTTTATGTCAATATGAATAAACAACCAGAGAATTTAGCAGGAGTCACACTGTCGCCTAACATTTACGGACACACGCATCTTGACTTACGAAGGCTGTTGTTGTTTTGGCGTCCAGGAAACCGCAGAGAACATCTCAACTAGTAGAAGCTAACCGTTAGCATTAGCGACTCCACCACACAGCAGAAGCTCCTCCAGGCTTGTGTTATTTGTGGAGATAAAACATCAATGTTGCAAAGCAACGGTGGTAGAGTCGCGTTGCTGTTAACCAATCAGAGACGAGATGTCCAAATATCAGGAATTAAGACTAGCAATGGGTACAGAATTCGGTACTTTTTAAGGTACCGACTGAGTTCCATAGTACCGACTGAGCACCGATTCACGTCATTTAAAACCGTGCCTCGTTTCCGTACCCGTCCTTCATAATGAGAACTTGCCTAGACAGCTGCGCGTGCGCAAGAGCGTTATGTCGTCGGTCGCTGCGAGCCAGTTGTAAACAGAGCAGCATGGTAGAAAGAACGCACGCTAACGCTTGGGTCCACTTCACTAAATGTGATGGGTGATCACTGGGTGATGATGAAACCAGTGACAACGATTTAAGTGAGACATCCTCATCTTAATCTGCTCCGGTAGGTAAATAAAATGTTTAAGATAACGTTAGCTTGATATGTTAGCTTCTGTTCCGCTAATGGTGCGTTCGCTTTCTCCTCGGAACTCCGAAGTTCTGACTGGAAGAACATGAACGCGCTCTAAAGTTTGGCTTCACTTTACTAAATGCGACGGGTTAATGGGTGAAGATGAAACCAGCGACAACGATCTAAGTGTGAGGCATCATCGTTTTAATCTGCTCCAGCAGCTAAATAAACTGTTTAAGATAACGTTAGCTTGATATGTTAGATTCCATTGCCACCATTGTTATCATCTAATGGTGCGTT
The DNA here is from genome assembly GCF_043380555.1 of Nothobranchius furzeri. Lineage (NCBI taxonomy): Eukaryota > Metazoa > Chordata > Actinopteri > Cyprinodontiformes > Nothobranchiidae > Nothobranchius > Nothobranchius furzeri. The sequence continues at coordinate 81,425,010 of NC_091746.1, read as the reverse complement.
CGCTTTCTCCCCGGAAATTCTAACTTCCCAGTAGGAAAAATCAAATGAAAAAAGACGGCAAAAGGAATGAAGATACACAGTAAATTTAGTTCACAGTAAAGATGTTTGCTTCAGTTTAATTATCAACTTATAAAACTACAAGGACGATGTTAAAATACAAACAGTTGTATGTTATTTATCGTGATATTTATCAAATATGGTTATATATTGAGAAAAATATATATTTAATTATAAAAGAGAATTAAAATATTAAACACTCAAAAGTATCGAAAATTGGTACCGTTAAGTACCGGTATCGATTCCTAGGTACCGGGAATTAGTACTGAATCGATTCAAATGTCAAAGGTACCCATCCCTAAATAAGACTCCGAATCCTGCCGTGTTCACCTGAACTCTGATCTGGCTCACTACTAATTCCTGAAACAGGCGCATCGGAGATTTTCTTCCCCCGAGTATGAATTACAAGTCATTCATTCCTAGTAGGAACCAATGCAAATGTATTGAACACATAAGTTAATCACAACTTTTATGCCCACATTTCCTGGTTTTAAGATCAGTGGGTTCTGGCTCAGAGGCACTTGTAAGCTGGCTGTGTGCCAAAGTATCCTTAGGCAAGATGCTCAATCCCAAAGTTGCCCCCGGGCGTGATACAAATTGATATTGAGATGTACGTTTTCGTGCATATCGCCCAGCTGTAAGCGATGTGAGATTTACAGACTAAATGGTTCAGTTTGGTAAAAATAACTAAATGTGTGCCATCTGGCTGCCGCATGAATAGGTAAAAGTAACAGAGTGTTTTACTGGTTTATCTTTTTCTGACATTGTCAAAACTCTGGTTTATATAAACAGAAATGTACCTGTTGTTGTTGCAGTGGTCCATTGCAGAGCTAGCCTGTTACACGTACTCCTTAATGGTCGTCCCTCTATACGACACGCTGGGCACCGAGGCCATCGGCTACATTATTGACAGAGGTACGGAAAACAAATTTCCACCTTTAAAGCTCTGATCCTTGAACAGTACGTGGTTAAAACTGCTGCCGTCTGTGTTTCAGCCTCCATATCAACAGTGATCTGCGACGTTCCTGAAAAAGCTCGAATGATTCTGGACTGCATCAGTGGAAGAGGGAAAACGGTGAAGACCATCGTCCTCATGGAGGCTGTTGACCGTGACCTGGTGACCCGAGGAAAGGAGTGCGGCGTTGAGATTCTGAGTTTAAAGGAGTTTGAGGTGAGAGGAACTAACAGCTTGATTTTATTATTTGTGTTCAGCTTTGAAAAGAGTTCTGTGTGCTTTTAGAGCGAATTCACAACCATTTAGATGTGTGCTGTTCAGGTTAGAAATGAAAGTTAGACCCTAATGTTCCTTTTGTGAACATTATCGGCGTGCTGATGTGGTAAAACATTTTATTTTCTCTTCCAGGCCACAGGTAAAGCCAATCATCAGGGGCCAGTGGTGAGTAGAACCGGTTTCTTCAGAAGAACGATGCTAGTTAACCAACGTTGGGATTCCTCATAGGAGAAAGGTTGTTTATAAATGAGTCAATAAAACCTTTTATGATTAATTATCATATGATCTGTGGTGTTTTACAGCCTCCCAAACCAGAGGATCTCGCAATTATCTGCTTCACATCTGGAACCACAGGTGAGCTCTCACCAACTGTAATATTTGTGCATATTTATTCTTTTTTATTTATTCAGGTCTGTTTTATTTAATCAGGAAACCCCAAAGGTGCAATGCTGACTCACGGAAACATTATCTCCAACACTGCAGCGTTCCTTCAAGTGACGGCGGTAAATATGCATATGTCATCATCATCAGTCGTGAGCTGGAGAGAAAACCTGGCATCAGATCAATGAACTTTAACATTTTTAAAGTTTTATATGACCTGTTCTGCAGCTGCCACCTTTTACGTTGTCATGGAAGTTTCAACTTTATTCTTTTAACACAAATTCAAAGGATTTAAAGTTTTGTTTTAACCAGTTACTCACAATAAGATTAATGAGGAAATGAACTGAAACCTACAAATTAGTGAGCGTGATCTGTAGGGTTGGGCATCGAGCATCGATTGGAACCGGTTCCAACTGTTCATTTTTCCCGGAATCGCTCAACGTTTTTTATTTCGATTCCTAGAATGCCGACTGGAAGAGAAATCTGCGGCCGATCTCCGTGAAAGATAAACCTGATCTGCAAATTGTGATCAACGCTTTTCAGAGCTGGTCACACCTGCTGTGTGTGAGCAGTACCCCCACCCCACCCGGCGCGCAGCGGCCAAATATAAACAGACGCGTCTGCCGAACTTTTACTCCGTGATGTAAACTTTAACTCCTGCAGCGTAGAGGAAACGTGTTAAATACGTCAACACGGTGGATTTAATAGAAGCTTTAAAGAACAAACTCGGGACGGTGTGAGGAGAGTTTGTCTCACTGCAGAAATAAAAACACACACGGAGCGCCAGCAGTCAGATGCAGCCGCTCACCAACACTCACGTGTGTGTGTGTGTGTGTGTGTGTGTGTGTGTGTGTGCGTGTGCGTGTGCGTGTGCGTGTGCGCGTGCGTGCGTGTGTGTGTGTGTGTGAGCGAGCATCAGAAGGCTGAACAATAACCTGTAGAATAATTAAAGTCATCATGCTAGAGCAGCTTCTCTGTGGTGGACCACACCAGCTTCTGCCACAATAAATAATAATAATAATAATAATAAATCACACACGAAGTTGTGAACATTTTAATTTCCTTTCTGAACTATTTCTGTTGCTTTTTAATGTTTAAAATCTGTTAGCTTGTTACCGACAGCAGCTACGTTTAAGTTTCTGTTGTGACTGAAGCTGCTGCAGCATGGAGGTGTAGTTCTCCGTCATCCTGGACATGACCATCCTGAGAGTTTTAGCTGAAAACAGCTGCACGTTTCTGGATATGTTGGAGACATTTAGCCTCTCATCCCAGAGGCTTCTTCCAGACTTTGGTTGTGGTCAGAAACAAACACACTGGTCGTGCTGCAAGTCTTTTTCTTTTTGTCTCCAAAACACGTTTTTGTCTAAATGAAGGTGATGTTGTTGTTCATAGAGTAAAAATTCATGTTGAAGTTAAGATTATTTCATCAAGTAGGACCTGTGGTTAGCTGGCTCGTGTAAACACGTCATGTCTTCAAAGAATCGGAATCGGGAATCGATAGGAACCGGAATCAAAACGAGGAATTGGAATCGGAATCGTTCAAAACCAAACAATGCCCAACCCTAGTGACCGGGCACTTTCATGCTTTAGTTTAGAATAATAACAGGAAAGGACACTAGCCGGTTGGGAGACAGTGTCGGTGTGATTTTTGATCTGGAAGCTTAAAGCAGCAATCCAGGTTTTTACCCTTTCAGGAATTCTGTAAGATTTTATAACCAGTCTGTAAAAGTGATAGTCTTAGCCTGTACTGTGATACAATGTAGACAATATGCTATTTTTTATTTTGCTAAGCTCGTCCCCTAGAGCCCCATGCAGTTTGACTTGAGCTCAACTCGGCATTAGCCAATAGCATTAGCCATCTCGCCTACGTACAGATGCCAGTCACAGAGTGTGCGCACGTTTGCAGAAGTGCCTAGACAGATACAGAGTTGGCGACATTTTTATGTGGACAAGTAAATCTTTAAAATACGAATGAAACGGCACAACATGAGAATAATTATAAAACTGTGTTTTAGCTCGGTTGCCCAGCTAGAGGTGCGCTTTCAGGCGTTGCTTCCAGTTGTAATCACGGAAGTAGGGAGAGAAACTTAAGATGCAGAAGATTTTTTCTGCCTCTAGATGGTGCCTCGTCTCGTCTCGTCTCGTCTTCCTCCGCTTATCCGGGTCCGGGTCGCGGGGGCAGCATCCCAACTAGGGAGCTCCAGGCCGTCCTCTCCCCGGCCTTCTCCACCAGCTCCTCCGGCAGGACCCCAAGGCGTTCCCGGACCAGATTGGAGATGTAACCTCTCCAACGTGTCCTGGGTCGACCCGGGGGCCTTCTGCCGGCAGGACATGCCCGAAACACCTCCCCGGGGAGGCGTCCAGGAGGCATCCTGACCAGATGCCCAAACCACCTCAACTGGCTCCTTTCGATCCGGAGGAGCAGCGGTTCTACTCCGAGTCCCTCCCGAATGTCCGAGCTCCTCACCCTATCTCTAAGGCTGAGCCCGGCCACCCTCCGGAGGAAACTCATTTCGGCCGCTTGTATCCGCGATCTCGTTCTTTCGGTCATTACCCAAAGCTCATGACCATAGGTGAGGATTGGGACGTAGATCGACCGGTAAATCGAGAGCTAGATGGTGCCTTCTGAGAAAAAAACCTCAGTATTTCTGCTCTAAAGGGAGACTTTGCAACTGTTTCATATTTTTAAATCGTTTTCTTGAGCCAGTATGTGCTAAAGTGACCCTTTAAAGTCCCATTAGTCATCACACGCTGGTGAAATTCATCTCTGCATTTGACTCATCCCCGTAGGGCTGCAGCTGTGGCTGCGCTCGGGAACTTTACAGGGTTAATGAAATGTCACCCAGCCCCTATCGCCTCCTGTGGCCAAAATATTCCACTTGTAAATTTAGAGTTGCCAGTTCGCTCTATTGGGACATAAAAAAATTTGAGCTGACATACCGGCGGTACCTAGCGCTGCACTCTGCATCCAGCATGTTTTCATACAATGTTAATTTAGTGATGAATCACTCCTGTAGACACTAATGAGGGCTGGGGAGACATTTCAGTTGTTAGATCAAGGTGTTAAAAAGACGAACGTACAGTTTGCTTTCTGTTCTACAAACAGACACTAGGGGGTGCTAAAAGCAAGCCAAAACTACCTGGTCTCCCTTTAACCTGCTCCAGACTGGGTTTGGTTTTCGTAGTAGCACACCCAGGTAAGATGTTAAGCAGATTCTGAAGTTACCTCATTAACACACTAATCCTGTTTAATTAAACTGGCCACCCTCACAGTTTCATGGCTCTACAGCGTTCTCATCAGAGATCAAATCCCGGTCGGGTCATACCAAAGACTTTAAAAATGGGACCCAATGCCTCAGCTTTAAAGGGGTTGGGTTGGGGGTTAAACCACCAAATAGTTCTCAAACGCAGCCACAGCTGCAGCTCACGGCGATGGGTCCGATGTGGAGGTGAATTTCGCCAGTGTGTGATGACTAACTGGGACTGTGATAAACCTGTCCTCTGAATTCTTGTCCTGTGAACGAGTCCAGGGTATGTTGAATCCCGGCAGGAAAGATGTTCTCATCTCCTTCCTCCCGCTGGCCCACATGTTTGAGAGGGTGGTGGAGGTACGGTAGCCGAGTGTTTGACCCGTGCACGTGTTTTGTTTCTGTGTGTCCCTGCAGGTGCACTGCATGCTGAACGTCCATGACGTTCATGTGTCCTATCTTCCCCTCGCTCACATGTTTGAAAGAGTTGTGCAGGTATGTGTTGAACTTATTGTCAATGAGATCAAAAAAGACAGTTTATAAAATAACTTTCATATCTGCATGTCATAGTTCCCCTCTAAGCTTTTGCTCGGCTACATAGCTGAGGGCTGTAGAGTGTAGAGGAAGCAGTGTAGAGTGAATAACTGGACAATAGTGCCACCTGGTGGTCAAAGTCACAGATTTGGTTTAATCAGCCTGGTTTTCCTCAGGGTGTCATCCTCATCCATGGAGCACGTATAGGCTACTTCCAAGGAGACATTCGACTCCTGATGGATGATCTGAAAACGCTGCAGCCGACAGTCTTCCCCGTTGTCCCTCGGCTCCTCAACCGCATGTTCGACAAGGTTAGAGTTTGATTTAGCTGTTTGTTTTCCTGTTGCTTTCTCGTAGCTTTAGCAGCAATTATTTGTGAGTGTTTTGTTTGAGGAGGAGCTGAAGTTTTCTGATTCCTCTCCAGGTTTTTAGTCAGGCCAACACGCCTCTGAAAAGATGGCTGCTGGATTTTGCTTTCAGGAGGAAGGAGGCCGAGCTTAAAAACGGAGTGATGAGAAAGGACAGCATGTGGGACAAGCTCATCTTTAAGAAAGTGCAGGTGAAAAGACGTTTTCTCTCTTCCTCAGCAGCGCACATCTTAGGCCTGATTCCTAAATTAGATCAACTGTGTCTGAGTTAACATGGTTTCATAATCCCTGGCAACCATTATTTACTATCTGCTGTGTTATGTGATTAGGACCAACCTGATTTGAACTTTTGCAAATTTCCCAGGTGAGTCTGGGTGGTCGGGTAAGGCTCATGATAACCGGAGCGGCCCCCGTGTCTCCCACCATCCTGACGTTCCTACGAGCTGCTCTGGGATGTCAGGTGGGTCGATGTGTATCTGTTCTATTAGGGGTTCAAGTGTGACTTTATGCATCAAATAGTTTTTCTGCATCAAAGCATTTAAAAACAGACCAATTTGTAAAAAAGACTGCAGCAAAAAGCAGTAACTGTGATTGTATTTAATGATTTACTGCAGTTCTATGAAGGTTACGGTCAGACTGAATGTACAGCTGGGTGCACCATGTCGATGCCTGGAGACTGGTCAGCAGGTAAACACTCACTTGAGTCTTTTATCATGAATCTGTGTGAGAATCATAGCATTTAAAATCATCTAATGTCGCTTCATCAGGTCACGTTGGGCCTCCTTTGCCTTGTAATATCATCAAACTGGTGGATGTGGCAGAGATGAATTACCTGGCGGCCAATGGAGAGGGAGAGGTGAGGAGAGTGGTTTATCTTTATTTTACTTCACTTTATTAACCTCCTTTGTCCAGAGTCCAGGATCAAAGAAGTTTACCAACTACAAGTTGAGACTCTAGACTCCGCTTTGTGACCAATCATCAACCCTCCACCACCATGCTGACCACAAACATTTATACGTAGATGCCCCAAAGGATCTGGCGCTGACGTAGTGGCCGGCCGCCATCTTAGATGGGTCTCCATTTCCCCCAGTGCATTCATTCCTACTGAGGAAGGTGCTTACCCAACTGAAAAACAATATAATTAAACAAATTAATTATAAAATAAAATCCCATCAGGTAGGCTAAAAAGTCAATAGTAATCCCATGTGATCTATTTTTAATAGTGTGCCGGTTGTTGCAACCTTTGGGGGTGAGGAAACCCATCCAATATGGCAGCAATGCGGTTATGCTCTCCAACGCCCAATGTGGCGTCTACGTATTTATGTCTATGGTGGTGACAGCTGTGTTTATGATGAATGACCTAGTGGATCGTGTTTGTGCACTTGAGGTTAGATGTCATTAATTTAATTATTTTCTCCTCCTGATAAATAAAACCGCAGAACTGAAAGACTGTAAAATGATAGATGTTAATGTGGCTCATATTAAAAACAAGAGGGGAAATGGTCTACATTAGCATTTAAAAAAAAAACATGAACTGTGAAGCCTCCTTTCTACCAGACGTGAAATAATTAGTTGGCATTTTGGACACATCCCAGAAGCGAAGGGACGCTGTCATTATGCTTCAAGTCTATCGACACGTCACGCTTCCAAAACATGACAAACTCTGCAGTTCAGATCAGTCCAGACAGGAAGTCAAACACCAAGGCTGTGTAAAACAGCTGTAAACTTCAAAATAAAAGTCACGTGCAGTAAGTCATTTCCACTTAAACCCCCTTTAACCAATGTCAACGGAACAGAAAATAAACCGCAGACCTTTGTGGATACATGCAGCTCTTTCCCCTTGCTTGTTATTGGGTGGATTTCTGAAATCACGCGTGGTGTTGCAATTCTCCCGTGATTTTGTGACCTCACGGAATCAGCTGTGTGAAACGCTTTCGCTCCAGTTTTGCATCTGAATCGCTCTCGGAGTGGAGCCTGCGGCTAAAACGCCTCTGTTTGGTTACACTCAGTTTTCATGTCTGGTGGAAAGGAGGCCGGAGTTTGAAAAGGAACTTGGTATGGAACAAAAGCTCACATTATAAATAATCACACTTTATTACAGATAAAAATGTTGTTTTTAAACTTTTATACACTTTTCATAAAACAATACAAGCCATTTTTAATGAACACCTATTTTACACAAAGTTGAACTGCCTCCAATCTGACGTGTTTTTAAGCTCAAAATCCACTTTTGTATATTTTATGAAACTAGTTTCATTAAAATGTCTTTTTAACAACGGCAATTTGATGCATCTTTAAAAATGTACCAAAGAATTGGAAAACACATGAAACAGAAAAGAAAATCTTTGTCGTTCGTGTTGCCGTAGGTGTGTGTGAAAGGAGCAAACGTATTCCAGGGGTATCTGAACGATGAGGAGAAAACTGCAGAGGCGATCGACCAGGACGGATGGTTGCACACTGGAGACATTGGCAGATGGCTTCCTGTAAGGAGACCAGGATGATATTATTATAACTAATATTATTAATATAAACTATCAGCTGGTCTTAACTGCTCTCTCTTATCGTTTTAGAACGGCACTCTGAAGATTATTGACAGAAAAAAACACATTTTCAAACTTGCTCAAGGAGAGTACATCGCCCCGGAGAAAATAGAGACGGTTTATAACCGCAGCGATCCAGTGGCCCAGATATTTGTTCACGGCGATAGCTTACAGGTTCGAAACTCATCCAGATGTTCAACCTTTCAGAGTGTTTAGTTGTATTTCCTGTTTGTCTCACTTGTGTCGTGTTACCTCAGGCGTGCCTGGTAGGGATCGTCGTTCCCGATCCAGACTTTTTACCTATGTGGGCCAAGAGAAAAGGACTTGAAGGATCCTACTCTGAACTCTGCAAAAACAAGGTTGGTTTTATTTAAAGCAATGACCTAAAAATACCGTCTTGACCTGACTCACGTTCTTCTTTTTTCTTTTTTAGGATGTAAAAGGAGCGATTCTGGAAGACATCCTGGCTTTGGGAAAGGAAGCAGGACTCAAGTCTTTTGAACAGGTGACCTATCCTTTCTGCAGTTTTGCATACGTACAGCAGTGGTTCTGGAGGTGGAGCAGGTTGTTCATTTACAAATACATCTCGACTGTAAGCTTCCATTTCTGACATAAAAAGTAAAGAACTGCAGCAACACACATCCAGAGTCTGAACCTGCAGCCTGATGTTTGATTAGGTTTATATCCATATTGGATGGGACGGAGGGCAAAAGCAACTCGGTGTTAAAAACAGGGTATCTGCAGATTTAAGGGACCCAAATTTAAGACTTTTTAAGACCTTTTTTAAGGCCACTTTGACCAAATTTGAGCTATTTTAAAAATTAAATTTAAGCTATAATTTCCAGCTATTGCCTGGAACCGGTGCTAACCACGTTGCGAACGTGGGATTAGCCATCCAGTTACCATTAAACTTGCCCTTCCCCATGGCGCAAGCTCCCACTAGCTTAACCAGCTAATGTGCTCATCTAAAAACAGCCCCTTTCACAACCAACTGACTGCGTACGGTTCCGCTTACGTCAACATCGTACACAAAAAATGCTGAACACTAACTAGAAATTCACGGAATTTTTATAGAAATAAAAGAATCTTGTTTATTGGGTCTTTGGTCATTTAAGACCTTTGGAAACTGGATTTAATGATTATTTGTCATTTTTAAGGACTTTTAAGGCCTTAAATTAGGAAAAGCTAATTTAAGACTTTTTAAGGACCCGCGGATACCCTGTAAAAAGCAACGAATTTAAAAAGCATCAAAATGTGATTTTTAAAAGCGACTCTTCTGTTCCGCTGCAGGTGAGAGATATCGTGCTGCATCCAGAGATGTTTTCAGTCCAAAACGGTCTGCTGACCCCGACCCTGAAGGCCAAGAGGAACGAACTCAGGAGCCGCTTCAGAGATCAGATCAACGAACTTTATGCTAGGATTAAGATGTGAGCTGGAATCCTTGAGTTCTGCAGGCACAAACAACCAAGTGACTTCTCTGCCTTCTGACAGTTTTAGTGGGAATTATTTCAGTTTTAAAGTATGTATTTTCCTCACTTGAATGAATAATTAATGTTCGTTGATTGGTACATTTTCATCTAAGCTTGTCTGGTTAAAAATCAGGGAGCCACTGAAGCCGAGGATTTGTGGTCGGTAAATTCAAGCTCCTATTTTTGTTTTAGAGACTAACTTAAACCATTTATACAGAAAAGGACGTACCACTTTGATACTTAATAACACGATCACTACGCCTGTAAATAGTTCCGCTCTGGGAACGTCTGTTATTGTTCTGAGACTGGTCGTAACCTCCTGCATTCCCGTGTGTCTCAGTGTTGAAGGAAAAAGGGACTATGTTGTTTAAAGCAGAGTTTAGTTCATCTGTTTGAGTTTTGTTTGGTGCGTGTAAAATAAGGATAGTAGCTGTACTGTCACGTACACTCAGAAACTTCTTTTCAGCACCCTTCAGGGTCAAAAACAACCTCAGGTAGACAGCGATACTAGATAATAGTATCTCATTTAAAATATTTCAACCGAAGGGATTGTGATGCATTTGTCTTCTCCAGATGGGATAAACAACACAACCGAGCTTTGTTTTTAGTCGCAGTCAGAACTAAATTATTGTTTTTTTAAAGTAACATTTCAAGTTTGACCTGAAAAATATTCCTCTAGATCTTTTCTTTTTCTCCAAATATTAAATGGAACAATAGAGATGAGACTCTGCAGCCCCGTGGAGAAGGTTGCTGATTCGTGCTTTTTAAAAATAAATAAGCATTTCTAATAAAACGGCCTCCAGTTTCTAATCAAACACGCGGCTGGATGAAAGCAGTTTAAAAGCTCGACACGTCTAAGAACACGACCCGCAGCTCGGCAGCAAACCTGAACACCTGCGTGCGTCAAAAAGCTAACGTCATTACTAATGTTTTGGTAGTAAACCAGAAACGTGAAACTCATCATTTCATTGGGTTTGTTGATCGTTACAAGTTTCCCGTTAACTAAACGATTCAAATGAGATTTTGAATCGTTTCCTGGTGGTTCCAACAGGGCAGGTGTTGTTTTCTACAGCGATCTCCGTTCCGCTGGTAGAAATGAGCACCCCTCGGGATTATTTTCATGTTTGTGAATATTTCACAAGTGTTTCGGGAGTTAACGACACCGATGTTATTTAGCAGAAAACGTTCTGAATTTACTCACATCCTTCTGTTCTGCACATCTAATCCCATCAAAGCCAGGATGTAAAAATATTATCTGTTTTATTCTAATTGTATAAAAAGGGCAGATGAGAAGCGTAGGATTAACTAAATAAATATTTGTGTAAAATTGTCAGATTAAGTTTTGTATTTTGGCTCGTTTATGGTTTATAATCCGGTCATTTAGCTGTGGGGACAGGCTGAAGTGTTTGACTGCGTCCAGTCGTCACCGGTTAGCTGTGGTTACTTTTCTGAGCATTTTATTAAATGTTTTGTTCTTCTGGAACCTTAAAAGGACAAGTTGCAACTTTTTCATATTTTAAATCATTTTCTTGGGCCACTATGTGCTAAAATGACCCTTTAAATGAAGGCTACTCAGCCCCCATCACCCCTGAATATTGAACTTGCAACATCAGTTGCCTGCAGGTTTTAGATCATGAACACAGCTGATTTGTTTAATTTAGTAATGAATCACTCCTGTAGACACTTGGGAACCCTGGGAGTCGTTTCTGCTGTTAGATTAAGCTTAAAAAGACGAACGCGCAGCAAGGAGATAGTTTTGCTTCTACAAACGGACACTAGGGGGTGCTAAAAGCAAGCAAAACTGCTTAGTATCCCTTTAAATAAGCTTTACCAATGGTTCCTACTGGGAATCACAGTCTTCCACACACGTGAGCAGAAGCTGGTCTGAGATCTCTCCGCTGTTTTGCTCAAACTCATTCAGACTCTCTAAATACTCGTGGTCATCCCCCCACACATCAGCTGTCTCCTCTTGTGGATTCTTCCTGCTTTTCTGGTTCTGGCCGAGTTCAAAGTTGCCCACGTCGTCCATTACGTACGCCTGGTCCTCCTCATCCTGTCAGACAACAGTTAAAAGTGTAAAAAAAGTGCTTTTTAATGAATGGTGTCAGAATGTCCTGTTTTATTCCATGAGGGTGAAAATTCCAACCAACCAGAGTTAGGATGTAGCTGACGCATATCTCCTGTGGGAGGGGATAACCTGTAACAGTAACGGTGTTATTTATGTTACCATGAACTATCGAAAAGTGACTCATTTAGGATCGCAACATACTCGAGGACCTGAAGTTCCTGCAGTTTGGATCGTGACACTTCTGGTACCAGACTTCCTGTTTCAGATCCACAACAATCCTGCGGAGATGGATAAGACTTCCTAAGACACGACCACATCCCCACGGAGAGCCTTCAGAGCAGGAAACTGTCCAAACCTACATGATGTTGTTGCTTTTGTGGAATCTGCCGACGTTTTCACACCAACGGTATTTAGCAATGTCGTAGAGGAGAAGCTGCTCGGCGGCAAAGTAGCTCCATCTTCTGATAACTGTTGAGATTAGGTGACAATGTGAGCATCGGCACCACACATGCCTGCTCAGCCTGTTAAATCACAAATAAACAGTTGTGCACGTCTCATTTTGACAGAAGGAGCAGATGAGGGAAGTTTTCTTCAGGTTCTGTGATGAAATAATAAAACGGTTTTTTGAGCAACAGCTGAGGAAAAAGTCCGTTTTGACTGAGATGTGTTTTAAATGCACTTTTTGTGATTTTATTTAAGAAAACCTAGTGTTTTTGATTAAATCAAACACTTATAATTGATCTGTTGTGTTAATCAAATCATTGACTGAAATTTCACTTCAGAGAAGCATTCAAGCAGCAATCAGGGGTTTTCCCCCTTTCAGGAATTCTGTATGATTTTGTAGAAATACCCAAGTACAAGTCTTACCCTGCACTGGGATGCAATGTGGGCAACACAGCATTTTTTGCTAACACTGATTTAGCCACTGGCTAGCGGACCAGCGCTGGAGCGTGTTGGGAGACAGCAGGCTGCAGGAAGAGAGGAGACTTGAGTAGAAGGACTTTGGAACGGACACGTTGGGACCAGATCAGGAGTTCTGGTACTGAGAAAAGACGGATTTTTTTCTTCTGGAACTGTGCTGCTCTGGGCGGCTGCATGTTGGAGTAGCTCTGTTGACTATATGTAAGTTTTACCTTTTCTTGGGTATTTTTTCTTCTAGTTTCTCAAGGAAATGGTATTTTTTGGGACATTTTACTTTTCTGTTTCTGGTGCTGTGAAACTTGGAGGATTTTTACTGCTATTTTTTAGATTTTCTCACTTTTTGAGCATTTGTTATGATGTGTAACCATGGCAACAGTCTGGTTTACAATCGGGAGCAGCTGATTAACATCGGAAAGGCTGAAATAATACCTCAACTGAAGCCACAAATCCCAAATGAGCTAAAATGCAAGAAGTGTGGGTGCAGAGCGGGAGCAAAACGGAGACAGAGAGAGGAAATTCAAACCATCTCTTCCATCGATCATAATGGGCGATGTGAGATCGCTGGCCAACAAGATGGAGGAACTCCAAGCCCTTTCAAGGACTCAGCCAGAGTATCGTCAGTTTCGGAACCGCTGGAGGAGATAATGCAAAGAAGGATTCTCCAGAGAATCAAGAAAATGATGGACAACCCTGAGCATTCTCTTCACAAGACTGTCCGACAACGGAAGAGTGTCTTCAGTCAGAGGCTTCTTCCGTTTGGCTGCAACACTGACCGCTACTGGAGATCCTTCCTGCCAACAGCCATTGTAATATACAACAACTCTTTGATGACTTGATTATTATTATTATTCTGAGCTACTACAGCAATCAATTTCCCTCTGGGATTAATAAAGTATTTTTGAATTGAATTGAACTGAATTGTTAAAAAAAAACTGGTTGAATCATAAAATAATACACCCCACAACTAAAACTATTACCTACAGTTTTGACCACTTCTGCGGACTTCTTCAGAGCTAGCGGCTAGCTGTGTAGTGGAGTTGCTAATGCTAACGGTTAGCTTCTACTAGCTGTGACGTTCTCTGCTGTTTCCTGGACGCTAAACCAACAACAGCCTTCCCCGCCGTGAGTCCAGATGGGTGAGTCCAGGAATGTTATTGACAGGGTGATGTAGATCTGTCAGGATTTTCTAATCCTAGAGTTTCACCGTCTGTTTCCTATCAGAAGCTAACGCTAATCTGCTAATACTAATCTGCTATACTACAAAAAACTCCCACTAACGTGAGCCATCAATTGCAAACAAGCTTTGTTCATTTTCACTCACAAAAATGTGATTTTCCTACCACCCCCCACCTAGGGCTGTAGCGAAGCCTCGACGACGTTGACGGCTCGATTCTAAAAATTTGTCGACGTCAGATCCGGAAGTCGACGCACCGCGCCCACTTGTTGCATCCCCCGGAGTTTGTAAATAGAGGAGGAATCTGCCTGTTTTTCCTCTAGTTCGCCCTCTTCTCCGCCTTCACTAACATCTCCGCCAAATACCGAAGACCCGGAACAACGTCCGTCCACTACTAGATTATTTTCCTGTTTTGCCCGCCTTCGTCTCCCGGCAACGGACAACAACTTCCGGGGTCAGATGCGCTGCTTCGTGTCTATCGCAGATGTAGAAAATCACCGGGAGCGTTTCTCCCTTCATAAAGGAGCTTCTTTCAGACATGAGGAGAGCTGTTTTGGTGGTAGCAGTCTCTCCTCCATGCTGGTCTGTTTGCTGCTGGGTGTTTTTGGTTTATTTAAACTTGGTAACTTGAACTTAACGTTGGTAAAGCTACTGTTAGCATCTTCGCTAACAGCTTCTTGCGTTGGGATAAGCTGTTACGTTTTGGTTTAGAGTTCATCTTTTTTGTGGTGTAGATCTCCCTTTTATTACATGTAGAGTGTTGTGGGTTTTCGGTTTAGTGTAAAATATCACCTGAGTTTGGTTTAACCCGTAACACCACTCGCCTCACGCACATAAGTGACCAAAACAAAGCAGCATGGAGACACTCCATCTTCTACCACCTCTCAGGCAGCAGCCTGCACTCCCAAGTTCTACACGTCATCAGAACATAACCAACCGCAACACAATAAAAGCAGTGTTATACAAAATGGAAGGCCTGTAGTGTTTATTCTCTTACAGTAACAACTTATCAATTTTTTTGAGGAATTTATTTGAGATTTTCTGGTTTTTGTTAATTGTGCAATAGAAAAATAATCATTAGATTAGTTTTCTAAATAGTCATTAGAATAGTCGACTATTCGATAAAATAATCGTCAGAATAATCGTTTTAAAAATAATCGTTTACCCCCAGCCCTACCCCCACCCCATTTTCATGTTCAGCTTTCTTCTGGAACTGCGCTGCTCTGGGAAGTTGCATGTTGGAGTAGCTTTGTTGACTATATGTAAGTTTTACCTTTTCTTGGGTATTTTTTCTTCTAGTTTCTCAAGGAAACAGTATTTTTTGGGACATTTTACTTTTCTGTTTCTGGTGCTGTGAAACTTGGAGGATTTTTACTGCTATTTTTTTAGCTTTTCTCACTTTTTGAGCATTTGTTATGATGTGTAACCATGGCAACAGTCTGGTTTACAATCGGGAGCAGCTGATTAGCATCGGAAAGGCTGAAATAATACCTCAACTGAAGCCACAAATCCCAAATGAGCTAAAACGCAAGAAGCGTGGGTGCAGAGCGGGAGCAAAAAGGAGACAGAGAAAGGAAATTCAAACCATCTCTTCCATCGATCATAATGGGCGATGTGAGATCACTGGCCAACAAGATGGAGGAACTCCAAGCCCTTTCAAGGACTCAGCCAGAGTATCGGCAGTTTCGGAACCGCTGGAGGAGATAATGCAAAGAAGGATTCTCCAGAGAATCAAGAAAATGATGGACAACCCTGAGCATTCTCTTCACAAGACTGTCCGACAACGGAAGAGTGTCTTCAGTCAGAGGCTTCTACAGTTTGGCTGCAACACTGACCGCTACTGGAGATCCTTCCTGCCAACAGCCATTGTAATATACAACAACTCTTTGATGACTTGATTATTATTATTATTCTGAGCTACTACAGCAATCAATTTCCCTCTGGGATTAATAAAGTATTTTTGAATTGAACTGAATTGTTACAAAAAACTGGTTGAATCATAAAATAATACACCCCACAACTAAAACTATTACCTACAGTTTTGACCACTTCTGCAGTCTTCTTCAGAGCTAGCGGCTAGCTGTGTAGTGGAGTTGCTAATGCTAACGGTTAGCTTCTACTAGCTGTAACGTTCTCTGCTGTTTACTGGACGCTAAACCAACAACAGCCTTCCCCGCCGTGAGTCCAGATGGGTGAGTCCATGAATGTTATTGACAGGGTGATGTAGATCTGTCAGGATTTTCTAATCCTAGAGTTTCACCGTCTGTTTCCTATCAGAAGCTAACGCTAATCTGCTAATACTAATCTGCTATACTACAAAACACTCCCACTAACGTGAGCCATCAACTGCAAACAAGCTTTGTTCATTTTCACTCACAAAAATGTGATTTTCCTACCACCCCCCACCCCATTTTCATGTTCAGCTTTCTTCTGGAACTGTGCTGCTCTGGGCGGCTGCATGTTGGAGTAGCTCTGTTAACTATATGTAAGTTTTACCTTTTCTTGGGTATTTTTTCTTCTAGTTTCTCAAGGAAACAGTATTTTTTGGACATTTTACTTTTCTGTTTCTGGTGCTGTGAAACTTGGAGGATTTTTACTGCTATTTTTTTTTACTTTTCTCACTTTTTGAGCATTTGTTATGATGTGTAACCATGACAACAGTCTGGTTTACAATCGGGAGCAGCTGATTAGCATCGGAAAGGCTGAAATAATACCTCAACTGAAGCCACAAGTCCCAAATGAGCTAAAATGCAAGAAGGGTGGGTGCAGAGCGGGAGCAAAACGGAGACAGAGAAAGAAGAAATTCAAACCATCTCTTCCATCGATCATAATGGGCGATGTGAGATCACTGGCCAACAAGATGGAAGAACTCCAAGCCCTTTCAAGGACTCAGCCAGAGTATCGGCAGTTTCGGAACCGCTGGAGGAGATAATGCAAAGAAGGATTCTCCAGAGAATCAAGAAAATGATGGACAACCCTGAGCATTCTCTTCACAAGACTGTCTGACAACGGAAGAGTGTCTTCAGTCAGAGGCTTCTTCAGTTTGGCTGCAACACTGACCGCTACTGGAGATCCTTCCTGCCAACAGCCATTGTAATATACAACAACTCTTTGATGACTTGATTATTATTATTATTATGAGCTACTACAGCAATCAATTTCCCTCTGGGATTAATAAAGTATTTTTGAATTGAACTGAATTGTTACAAAAAACTGGTTGAATCATAAAATAATACACCCCACAACTAAAACTATTACCTACAGTTTTGACCACTTCTGCGGACTTCTTCAGAGCTAGCGGCTAGCTGTGTAGTGGAGTTGCTAATGCTAACGGTTAGCTTCTACTAGCTGTGACGTTCTCTGCTGTTTCCTGGACGCTAAACCAACAACAGCCTTCCCCGCCGTGAGTCCAGATGGGTGAGTCCATGAATGTTATTGACAGGGTGATGTAGATCTGTCAGGATTTTCTAATCCTAGAGTTTCACCGTCTGTTTCCTATCAGAAGCTAACGCTAATCTGCTAATACTAATCTGCTATACTACAAAACACTCCCACTAACGTGAGCCATTGATTGCAAACAAGCTTTGTTCATTTTCACTCACAAAAATGTGATTTTCCTACCACCCCCCACCCCATTTTCATGTTCAGCTTTCTTCTGGAACTGCGCTGCTCTGGGCGGCTGCATGTTGGAGTAGCTCTGTTGACTATATGTAAGTTTTACCTTTTCTTGGGCATTTTTTCTTCTAGTTTCTCAAGGAAACAGTATTTTTTGGGACATTTTACTTTTCTGTTTCTGGTGCTGTGAAACTTGGAGGATTTTTACTGCTATTTTTTAGCTTTTCTCACTTTTTGAACATTTGTTATGATGTGTAACCATGGCAACAAGCTGGTTTACAATCGGGAGCAGCTGATTAACATCGGAAAGGCTGAAATAATACCTCAACTGAAGCCGCAAATCCCAAATGAGCTAAAACGCAATAAGCGTGGGTGCAGAGCGGGAGCAAAACGGAGACAGAGAAAGAGGAAATTCAAACCATCTCTTCCATCGATCATAATGGGCGATGTGAGATCGCTAGCCAACAAGATGGAAGAACTCCAAGCTAGAGCTGAAACAACTAATCGATTTTAATCGATTATAATCGATTATTAAAATAGTTAACAACTTTTTTAGTCATCGATTAGTTGTTTAATAATCATATTTTACCGCATAAAGTCTATTTTTTACCACAATCTGAAATCGGTTACAATCTGTTAAATTTGCCGCCAGTGTGTGGCAGTAATGAGCCACTGATCTACCAGTGGAGCCGTCGAAGAAGAAATGAGCCAATAAGTGCCCTCGGTTTTCATGACGTATCACGTTACTGACGCTCATCTTGCTGTGAGAGATGGCGGAACAAAAAGAAATACGGAGGAAAAATAGAAGCGACAAAACAAGAGAAACCCCGGACAAAAACCTCACGAGTATTGGAGCACTTCACTGTAGATGCTTTTAAAAGACGGGTGACCTGCAAAATATGCAAAAACCATGGCACGACGGAAGCACGACGTCCCTAAGTGAACATTTGAGACGAAAACATGGGGGCTGATGCAGCAGAGGAAAGTCCGGTGAATCCGGTAAGTAAAAGAAAATAAACAAGCTAACGCAGATCAAATTTGGGAGCTGAGTTCGTTATAGTGGATGTTAAACATGTTTTTTTTTTTTGCCGCGTCAGTCCACGGCGTTCTACTTCTGATTGACTAGATGCAATCGTGAATCTCCTCCGTGTTGTGAATCATGCGCTTGCCAAATTTAGCACGTCTGTTTATAAGAATGTTCTCGTTAAGAGAAAAACGGCACAAACCCATAACTATGTTCCTCATTCAAAAAAGGACAACTCCGCGGAGAAAAATATACAGACGAGCTGTGTCCAGATGAATATAACGCGGCATAGTTGTACGCTTTCAATTTTTAAATACAGGAGAAATTCAGAAAGTCCTTTTTTTTACTATTAAAAGGCTGTTTTACTATCTAACGCTGTAAAACACCTCACAACGCATTTTTATCAAAATAAATGATCACTGTATATTGTTAATTAATTCAAATAATGTAATATTGATTTAGTGTTGCAGTGTGTGTGCTGCTTTATTTTATATGTGTACTTATGTCAGTCTATTTGTATTTCTTATGCAGAAAAAAACAAGCAACGATGGACAACTACATGGGGAACAAGACACTCACCCCCCAGCAATGTATACCACTTACAAACTCTATTCTAGATTCTGCATTATTTTTTATGGAATTTGCCTCTTATATTTTGATGCCAAAAAATTATTCTGGACTGATATTTTGCACTGTTTAGCTCATTTTACACCGCTGACTGTGTTCATGTGCAATAAAATAGATTGCAGTCAACTGCACAATTCTCCTATGTTTTTCTTTTTCTTAACTGAAATGTATTCATCACTTGTATAGGTTCAATAGCTAAACAATAACAAACCGATTAATCGATTACTTAAAAAAATAATCGACAGATTAATCGATTATGAAAATAATCGTTAGTTGCAGCCCTACTCCAAGCCCTTTCAAGGACTCAGCCAGAGTTTTGGCAGTTTCGGAACCGCTGGAGGAGATAATGCAAAGAAGGATTCTCCAGAGAATCAAGAAAATGATGGACAACCCTGAGCATTCTCTTCATAAGACTGTCCGACAACGGAAGAGTGTATTCAGTCAGAGGCTTCTTCAGTTTGGCTGCAACACTGACCGCTACTGGAGATCCTTCCTGCCAACAGCCATTGTAATATACAACAACTCTTTGATGACTTGATTATTATTATTATTCTGAGCTACTACAGCAATCAATTTCCCTCTGGGATTAATAAAGTATTTTTGAATTGAATTGAACTGAATTGTTAAAAAAAACTGGTTGAATCATAAAATAATACACCCCACAACTAAAACTATTACCTACAGTTTTGACCACTTCTGCGGTCTTCTTCAGAGCTAGCGGCTAGCTGTGTAGTGGAGTTGCTAATGCTAACGGTTAGCTTCTACTAGCTGTGACGTTCTCTGCTGTTTCCTGGACGCTAAACCAACAACAGCCTTCCCCGCCGTGAGTCCAGATGGGTGAGTCCATGAATGTTATTGACAGGGTGATGTAGATCTGTCAGGATTTTCTAATCCTAGAGTTTCACCGTCTGTTTCCTATCAGAAGCTAACGCTAATCTGCTAATACTAATCTGCTATACTACAAAACACTCCCACTAACGTGAGCCATCAATTGCAAACAAGCTTTGTTCATTTTCACTCACAAAAATGTGATTTTCCTACCACCCCCCACCCCATTTTCATGTTCAGCTTTTTTCTGGAACTGTGCTGCTCTGGGAAGTTGCATGTTGGAGTAGCTCTGTTGACTATATGTAAGTTTTACCTTTTCTTGGGTATTTTTTCTTCTAGTTTCTCAAGGAAACTGTATTTTTTTGGACATTTTACTTTTCTGTTTCTGGTGCTGTGAAACTTGGAGGATTTTTACTGCTATTTTTTTTAGCTTTTCACACTTTTTGAGCATTTGTTATGATGTGTAACCATGGCAACAGTCTGGTTTACAATCGGGAGCAGCTGATTAGCATCGGAAAGGCTGAAATAATACCTCAACTGAAGCCACAAATCCCAAATGAGCTAAAACGCAAGAAGTGTGGGTGCAGAGCGGGAGCAAAACGGAGACAGAGAAAGAGGAAATTCAAACCATCTCTTCCATCGATCATAATGGGCGATGTGAGATCACTGGCCAACAAGATGGAGGAACTCCAAGCCCTTTCAAGGACTCAGCCAGAGTATCGGCAGTTTCGGAACCGCTGGAGGAGATAATGCAAAGAAGGATTCTCCAGAGAATCAAGAAAATGATGGACAACCCTGAGCATTCTCTTCACAAGACTGTCCGACAACGGAAGAGTGTCTTCAGTCAGAGGCTTCTTCAGTTTGGCTGCAACACTGACCGCTACTGGAGATCCTTCCTGCCAACAGCCATTGTAATATACAACAACTCTTTGATGACTTGATTATTATTATTATTCTGAGCTACTACAGCAATCAATTTCCCTCTGGGATTAATAAAGTATTTTTGAATTGAATTGAACTGAATTGTTAAAAAAAACTGGTTGAATCATAAAATAATACACCCCACAACTAAAACTATTACCTACAGTTTTGACCACTTCTGCAGTCTTCTTCAGAGCTAGCGGCTAGCTGTGTAGTGGAGTTGCTAATGCTAACAGTTAGCTTCTACTAGCTGTGACGTTCTCTGCTGTTTCCTGGACGCTAAACCAACAACAGCCTTCCCCGCCGTGAGTCCAGATGGGTGAGTCCATGAATGTTATTGACAGGGTGATGTAGATCTGTCAGGATTTTCTAATCCTAGAGTTTCACCGTCTGTTTCCTATCAGAAGCTAACGCTAATCTGCTAATACTAATCTGCTATACTACAAAACACTCCCACTAACGTGAGCCATCAATTGCAAACAAGCTTTGTTCATTTTCACTCACAAAAATGTGATTTTCCTACCACCCCCCACCCCATTTTCATGTTCAGCTTTTTTCTGGAACTGTGCTGCTCTGGGAAGTTGCATGTTGGAGTAGCTCTGTTGACTATATGTAAGTTTTACCTTTTCTTGGGTATTTTTTCTTCTAGTTTCTCAAGGAAACAGTATTTTTTGGACATTTTACTTTTCTGTTTCTGGTGCTGTGAAACTTGGAGGATTTTTACTGCTATTTTTTTTTACTTTTCTCACTTTTTGAGCATTTGTTATGACCCGTAACCATGGCAACAGTCTGTTATACAATCGGGAGCAGCTGATTAGCATCGGAAAGGCTGAAATAATACCTCAACTGAAGCCACAAGTCCCAAATGAGCTAAAACGCAAGAAGCGTGGGTGCAGAGCGGGAGCAAAACGGAGACAGAGAAAGTGGAAATTCAAACCATCTCTTCCATCGATCATAATGGGCGATGTGAGATCGCTGGCCAACAAGATGGAAGAACTCCAAGCCCTTTCAAGGACTCAGCCAGAGTATCGGCAGTTTCGGAACCGCTGGAGGAGATAATGCAAAGAAGGATTCTCCAGAGAATCAAGAAAATGATGGACAACCCTGAGCATTCTCTTCATAAGACTGTCCGACAACGGAAGAGTGTCTTCAGTCAGAGGCTTCTTCAGTTTGGCTGCAACACTGACCGCTACTGGAGATCCTTCCTGCCAACAGCCGTTGTAATATACAACAACTCTTTGATGACTTGATTATTATTATTAGTCTGAGCTACTACAGCAATCAATTTCCCTCTGGGATTAATAAAGTATTTTTGAATTGAATTGAAGTGAATGAACAACTTGAGGTAAGTTTGGGAGTCAGGGACACTAATCAGAGGCTGGCGTCCAGCTAATAGCTAACGGCTTCCTTGTGTTGGACATGATGACGAACTGACAAATTCGATGTCTTTTGATTTAATCGTTAATTATTCAAACTAACAAGTACAGCAACGGTGTAGCTATTTTCTATTTCTTAGTTGAATTAGCAGACTCCATGCTTCCAGGGCGCACTGCTGCCCCCTGCTGGTTCTTTCAGGTTAGTCATAATCCAAATGCGTATGTCCCCAAACAGCTACTGTATTTTAAGATGGTGGATGACCATGGAGCGTCGACCACAGTTTATGTATTTAAAACTGTATAATTTCAAGTTGAGAGGAATATTTGGAATTGATGTTGGTGAGAAATATTCATGAAAAAGGACAAGTTTGAACTGGAAACAGGATTTGATGGTAAACTGGTAAAAATATGACACACTGGGGCTTTAAAAAATCCCTCAAAATAAATGTTACCAAGAACATCTTGATTAATGGAAATCTAGGCTGAAAACACATGTCAACAAAGATAAAATAATCTTGCGTAACTTATTATTATGCATATTTCTATAATTGTATAATCTATAAGGGGTATATTGGGCAGAAGCTTCATATAAAACCCTTGAGCTTTTGACTTCTTGACATTTGGACTTGTTTTTCTATCTTACTTTGCTAACTGAACTAAAGTTAAAAATTAAAGCTTCTCAAATATGCGTGGACATACGTAGATGATTTAAACTGCACCACGCTGCAACACTCACCTCCTTGAATCCCATCCTTATGAACCAATGTTGACACAAAGTTGTCCACTTCCTGATATGGAGACGCCAGGCAGCTGGAAAACGAGCCTGTTAATGACGTAACAAAAATAAATGTATACTCACAAATCAAAGTTATTCAGACTGAACTGTAGTCTGAATTATCAACAACATTTAAACTAGAGTCTGATTATCCATCAGCTCCTCCTAACCAAAGTTATGTTTCAATAAAGGAGGAAATGTTTTTTTTAACCAAAACCAAAAGATCATCTGAAGTTATACAAGTTTGTTTTGAAGGATTTGCAGCAGAGTCCACCTAACAGCCAAGCAGACTGCACACTGACACATCACACCTGTGTGAACAGAGCAGTGAGGTAATCACGGTTACCTGGATTTGATGCCGATTCCTGCTGACAGCGAGGAGCTGTGGTTTTAGCTTCATTTAGTTCTGAGGCGTCCCACGTAAGAATCCTCTGACCTGTAAAGCTGATAGACAAGAGTCCAAAATGACCCGTTCAAAGCTGAATAAGTGCTGAGTTAATGACGCGTATATGTACCTGACGTTACACACCAGAGACGCCAGGAAAACACTTTCCTCAACACCGATGCCTTTCTTAGACGTGGAAATGAATTCGTTGTCTTCTGCTACTGTGAAAGCCGCGTTCTTCCCCACTTTTGAAGACTTGTAGAGCCGGAAGTTTCTGTTCCTGGTGTAAACGCCTGTTTACCAATATGTACAGGTGATGTATACGTGAACGTTAGCATAAAGTATTCTGACTAGCAGAACTGCTGAATGGCTATAAGAACATATAACAGACTCTGGTTTTATTTACCGAGATCAACAAAAGAACAGTGTTGACCGTCCTTGTCTTTCACCAGGAGGAAGCTGAGATCTCGCTCTTCCTTCTTAACTCTCTTCATCTCTGGACTCTCCGTCATCTCAGAAACATTTGTTCTGCAGCGATCACAACAGGGAGAACAGCTACACAACATGCTGACGAATATAAACTTTTATTTTGACAGGTCCTAAACAAAACCAACCGCCTCTCGTTTCCAAGCCAGCTTTCATCTTTGATTTTGTTCATGATGGGGTGAAGAATAGCAAGGATGAACCTGCCTAACAAGACAGAATCAAATAAAATTTAAAACAAACAAATGGATAAACAAACACGCGAGACCTGACGTACCAACATGAATGTTGTCTTTGAAAGCAGCATTTTGCAGGATGAAGATGAGATGTCGACTGAACTTCTCCTCTGTGCTGGAGTCCAGGTTTAGGACATTTTTCACTGAACACTTAATCCCGTAGACTTCCAATAACTTGCCACAAACATACTGCAAACGCAAAAATGAATGAATCCTTTTATATCCTAAATTCTTGTTTCTGGTATCAGCATTTATTATTCTCTGATCACAAAACTAATCAACAATAATGTCTAATATTTGGAGTAATTTCTTGCATTTATCTACGTAAACAGATTAAACTGCATAAGACTGTTTTAAAGTAAGTGAAGCCAGCCACTCAGTATAAATTAATTAGCATACGATGATCCTTCGTTATCGTGGATAAGTAATGTGTTGTACCTGGATGAGTAAGAACACCATAGATTTCCCATCAGCTCCATTGTTTGAAGGTTTGTGGAACTCCAGGTCAAAGTAAAGTTTACACACAGCCCCCTCTGGGATCACCTCATAGCAATGCATCAAGGACTGAGGGTAAGTCCTGGGAAATGTAGATGGCACAAGAGGAAACCAACACTTTATGTGCATACTCTTGCCTTTTTGGACAATAACCTAGAGCTACTTACCTGTAGTAGTGCCAGAGCTCGCTGTAACTAGTAACAAGATAGATCCGTTGACCCTCAGACGCATTTTCTTTTTCAAGAGCGAAAACATGTACATCCTATGATTATTTAAAGATCAAATGTCAGTTGATATACTTTCACACACTGAATCAAAACCGTTTAAGAGCCGGTGCAGATGTCGCACACCTCTTTGCAGCTCTGAGCGAAGCTGATGGCCATGCTTTGACGAGGGAAGAGTTTCCAGACGGAGGAGGGCTGGCACGGCCACAGTCGAGGTTTGTAGGGTGTTGTCAGGGGACGCTGCTGGAACGACTGAGCAAGCTGCTCTATCTTCTTCAGTCGGTCACCCCACTTGCTCATCTTTGAGAATTTAAAACCCACCTTCGTTGGTAATCTTGCCAGGATGGGATTTTTAGTGAAATCAGCAGAGTCATTCACACTGGGGAAGAAATCAAAAGCAACTGTGATGTAAATCTAGAGTTCCTGTAGCGTATCCCCTTCAAAATAATCACCCAGGAAGTAAAATGAACTCCATTTTTACTGCTAGCAGATGTTTGTAGCAAAATTTAGTCTAGATTAAGATTACAATGCTGGAGTAGCATAATCATCTAAAATGTTTAATCTGTTATTTGACTGTGATGTGTGGAAAACTCACCGACATGCAGATGAAAAAAAATCTTCATTGGGATAAACTGCAACGGTCACAACAATATAATGTTTCCAATTAAATTCAGACTTTCTAGATATAGTTTGAGTTTAATTACATTTTGAGTTTGGTACTCACGTAAAATTCCTATTAGGAAGAAGGTGACAGAAAACTTTTATAAATAGTCCAATATTGCCTGTTGTGAAAAACAAAACTTAGCTAGCTAGCTAGCTAGCTGCTAATGCTCGGTTTACTGATGTAGTATCATTCTTAGCTGCTCCGTTCCCGTTCTGCTTATCATAAACATGAAAAACAATTATTTGTTATAGTTTTCTACCTTCACTTTGCTCCAGTTTGTCCTTCGGTGTCTTGTGTTGTTTGGTTTTTGGCGCTTCCGGAAGCGGAGGCGGAAATGACTTGGGTCAAATTAAACGGCAAAGTTTGAACAACGAACAACTCGGGATTGTAAAGCCACCGTTTAAAAACGTTTATACGTATCTGTATTGTGTTTTTATTTCCAAACAATAAATATATTCTAATGCATGAAAATTACAGGAACAGTTTTACTATTCTCCCCTAAAAATAAATAATGGTATAGTCCACAATCAGCTTCTGGACGTTAGCTTTTTCTATCTCAAAACAATTTTCTCACTCCATGGACGGTAGAGAGAGAGAGAGAGAGAGAGAGAGAGAGAGAGAGAGAGAGAGAGAGAGAGAGAGAGAGAGAGAGAGAGAGAGAGAGAGAGAGAGAGAGAGAGAGAGAGAGAGAGAGAGAGAGAGAGAGAGAGAGAGAGAGAGAGAGAGAGAGATGCTTCTGTTTGAGGCATCCCTGATTTTTTTTCTCCCAAAATGTTTTAATTTCCTGTAATCTCTTGAAGGAGTACTGACCAATCTTTGAAACTCCTTTTCTCTAGAGCTGATTTCACTGTACTGTGGTTGAGCATGACAACATAGTATGCTGTTTTTAAAATTGACAATGAATGAATTAAGTGATGTAAGGAAAATTAATAAACAAATTCTACTTGAAAATAGTTAAATGCATGCAGCACTGAAAATGAGTTCACATGAGTGCAAGTACCGTGATTTTAAAAATTCAAGTAACAAAACAGTTTGTGCAGCAGGGTCGTTGTATGCTTTCCAGTGAGGATTGTTTCCTTCTGGAAAAACTAGAAATGTGTTTTTAATTATCATCCCATAGCAATGTTTCAAGCATGGCTGCTTTTTATTAGAACTGGAGGAATGTTAATATTTTTATTGAGCTTGTTTCTTCGTTCAGACATTTTGATAGATTAAATATTTTTTTCTAAAACCTGGTGCTTCTTCGATCATGAGATTATGTCACAAGTTAGTTTCTCTTACTCAGACTGAACAGTTTGGTGTGACATCATCTCTGTCCGCTGCACCTCCATCTCCTGCAAACCTCCACTGCAGTTTATCAGCAAGGGAGGGGAAGGAATTTAGGGAGGGGAGGTTATTAAACTTAACCTTGTGAAATTCCAGGAAAAAAATTCCATTTTCCAGGACAAAGGAAAGAAAATGTTGTAAAGTTTTACAGAAACCCAGGAGCTTGGGTCGATGGAGTATCCATCAGCGGCTTTCCTACTTCCTTCCTCAGGAAAAGGAAGCTGTTGCGTAGCGAGATAAATGGTCCCTCTCTGAACAGCTCTGTACAGAAAACAATCACTCCCCCGCTGGACCTCCTTCTGTTAATTAACCACAGATTTCTTTTCTCCCTTACGGTATGTATCTTTGTAGCTTTCTATATAAACTTTCTGAAAAATGCATTTTGTAATAGTTCTGTATCCCAAAGACATCTGG